>NW_026555229.1:25045000-25062500 GCF_021234165.1 Pteronotus mesoamericanus | reverse complement strand
TTTTGCTTCCCGGTCACGCGAAAGGATTCTCGGAAGTGACCCTGGGCTACTGAGCCCCGCTGTGCTGGACGCCAGTGGGCCACGGACCACCGAGGGGGCTCAGAGTCCCCGGGGCCCCACGGAGGCGGCCGGGAGCCTGACTCAGAGCTGACCGCAGGGGGCCCATTCCACGGTGCTTCCCGCGGAAGCGGGTGGAAGGGCGAGGGGCAGACCCGTGGCCCTCCGCAGACCGGCCGCAGGACAAAGACAAAGAGAACCGCCTTCTGTATTTACGGAAACAAATGGGTGGCATCAGGTGAACAGTGTCTGTCCGTGCTTGTTCAGGTTGCAGGCCTACAAATTTACACCTTCTTTCAATTTCCTGCGAGCACCGGAGGAAGTGCGAATAGCTTGTTCAGAGGCAGATTAATGCAAACGAGCTGAGGGGGCCATAAATTCACAGGCAGTGACTTGTACCATCATGTAAGTGTAATGGTTATCAAACTGGAATCAGGCGCCCAGGACCCGCTTAACACAGAGAAAATTTGCTTCATGTCAGGGTATTAAAGTCATGCTGTAATCTATCCATACACTGTGACTAAATTTTATAGTTCATGAAGCATATTAGTATTACACTATATCCTGGTACATTCAAAAGGTGATTTCCATTTAGATGCTCATTTTTCATGAAGATAAATATGACATGAATCATAATTTCCCTGAAGTAAATATTACAAATAATAAAATACTCAGGCAAGCAAGTTGAGGAGTGACAGTAATGTTTTCCATTTGTATGGTAAGTGGCGAACCTTGTGGCCTATCAAGTAACAAATTGAATGTTTAATCTTCCCCCATGCAGATTGCGGATGGCGAAGTGGCCGCGGTCTCACGGCAAATTGAGAGTTCTCTGGTGGCTCGTGGAGTGTCTGCTATTTTGCCTTCGGAGGCCAATAGAGGGTGTCAGCTGAGCTTTGTCAAAATATATCACGAGCATGAAGTTGTAAAATTGCAATTTGCAACAAAAAGACTTTGGGATAACGGGCAAATCTTAGGCATGCTAAATACAGAGCAAATATTTAGAGAGGCTTTGTAAGCAATTTAAATATTGTTAGGGGAAGTTGCGTGGCCTGCGTGGCGCGTCCCAGAGGTAAAGAAAGAAATGTATCCTATCAAGTGGTAAATAGTCTATTCCAAATGATAAAAATATTCTCCAGCCACCAGCCGATAGAGTTAAGCTAATTGGCGGAAGGCGGCTCAGAGCCGTGCCAAAAACGAGCCGCAAGGCCGCCCGGCGGGCGCGCCACACCTCACGGCCTCAGCGCGCTGTCCGTGGGACGCTGTCTTTGCTGATTGGCCCTCGAGTGTTGGACTCCCTCCAGGCCGCCGGGATCCCGGGGCAGTGACCGTGTCTCCGGCTTCCCCGTGATCGGAACACGGCCAAGGCTGCTGCGGAGCCCCGGGTCGCGACCCTGCGGGCCCGTTCAGGAGCGCTTGTACAGCATGGCCCGGGGACCCGCGTTCCGCGGAAGGTTCTGCTGTGTGTTAATGTACGTGGCCGTGTCTGCCCTACGTGACGCCCCCTCTAGTGCGTTGATGAAGGACTTGATACATGAAAAGGCTGCCTGAGCCCCGCCGCGTGTGAGGGCGAGGCGGCCCGGCGGGAAGGGGCGCTGGAGCCCTGGGCTCGGTCCGGGAGCCCTCAGTGAGGCTCCTTGCTCTTGGGGAGGTCACGGCTCTTCGTAACCGGAAAAGGGCAGACGCGGTGAAGGGCACGTCGCTCCTCTTCCCTGGGGTTGCAGGGGTGCGGAGCGCGCACGCCCGGGGCCGGGGCCATGGCGCGGCCCGGCCGCGCTGACTCTGCGTTCGTTGCGCCGGGGGCCTGCGGCGGGCTCCTCGTGGACGTGCGGCGCCGCCGCGGGAAAGAAGTTACGGGGGACAGCCGACTTTTTTTTAAAAAAAACAAAACCAAGATATTCTGCCGTTAATTCCTCCTGACGGCTGCCCTTAACTCTTTCCAGATCTGCCCAGATTCGGGGTGAGGGTGTCTAGCCTCGGAAAGGTGCGCGGAGGCCCCCCACCCCCCTTCCCACTGCAGGCCCACGGGGTCGCCCGTGGCTCAGGCGTGTGCTGCTGGCCGCGCCGCTGCTGGGGCCGCAGGGGTCCCAGGCGGGTGTGGACGGAGCCGGTCTGCGGGCATGCCAGCCGAGGGCCGGGCAGGCTGGGTCTGCCCCCGATGGGCAGGAGGAGCTGAGTGCTGATGGCACCCTAGTGGCTGGGGCTCCCCCTCCCAGCCGCATGGGGAGCCCTCTAGTGGGGACCAGCGGCACTGCGCACCTCCCTGCCACCCTTGCCCACCTGGTCCCTCTGGACTCCACGCTCAGTGCGCACCCGCCCCCGCAGGCAGCCAGGTGCGAGTGGGCAGAGGCCTGTTCGGGCTTCCTCATGGGTCGCCAGCCGTCCCAGCGCCGGGACTCGAGGGCACGCAGAGGCCGCTCATTGTGCCTCTGCAGGGCGCAGCCGGGCTTCCCGCGGGCGCTGCCCTGCCTGGGTGCATGGGCCGGGGGCGGGCTCTCTCAGGCGACCCTCTTGGAAAGTTCCAGTTGTCTGGGGGCCCTGCCCCCTCCGCCCCTCCTAGGGCTGCCCGCCGGGGCTCTTTCCCGGCGTCCACTGTCTCGGTTGCCACTCCCCTGGCCGTGCGGTGCCGTCTGCAGAGTCCTGGGTACTCTGCTCACCCTGGGGTTTTGATAATTCTCTACCTTTTTTTTTTTTTTTTTTTTGGTAATTGCAGAATCATAAAATATTTTAATTTCAAGGTTAGCAATTTTCTCTTGCATACTTAATTTATAATTAGCTGGTTTATAAACCTGTTCTGCGAATATAATTTTACTGTTGCCAAATGTTCTTCATGAATAATTAAGGGCAAATCCCTATTTATCAAATTATTAATATACCTAATGGCCTTGTTTTCATAAACAATGCGCCGGAGTTGGATTTAAAGGAAACCTCTGCGAGGGATCGGGTGCCGGTTCCCACCGCGGCCGGAGCCTGCGCTGCCGTCAGCACAGAGGGACGCTTGTGCTGCGCTGATGTCACAGGCCCCGGCCTTCTTCCCTCCACAAAAGCCCAGGTATCAGTAGCTGGACAAACACAATGGCCATTCAGCAGCGGGCCAGGCCGCCTCGGCCCGTGAACAATGTTGTTGTTTGTTCCAGCCATTCACCAGCAGCATTTTTGGAGGAAATGTAGATGAAGCCATCCTTTCAGCCTTTAAAAATCTCTTTGGCATAATCCTACCCCCTTTGCTTGTGTCTGCTGCTCGAAGTGAGGAAAGCCACGCTTTCGTGGGAGTTTGGGCCTAAGGACGTGAGCAGCCACGGTCCCGGCCCTCAGCCCGCTGACCCGGGCCGTGGAAATAGGCCTCAGGTCCGGAGACGGAGGCAGAGCCGGGAACGCGGTTCTCTCGGGGGGGAAAGTGAGACGTGGCCCGGGGGCCTGCGTGTAACACGCGCTGAGGCTCCCACGGCCCCTCCTTCCTTCAGCCCCCAGATGTCACGGAGGCGAGAGAACGTCTTCCTCGTCTCCCAGGACGCGGAGCCCCGGCTCCCGCCCGGCGGGCCTGCGGCTCACCCGGCTCCGCAGTCCGAACCATGAGAACCATAAGCAAAGCCCGCTGCTGGTTGGGAAGGATTTGCTGAAAAGCACACTTGTGCGCGGATCACCCCGAGTTTGTGCGTGGTCCCTGGGCCGCCCGCGGGCCTTCCGGGGGACGGGGCGTCGATCAGGAGTGTGGGAGCAGGCAGCCGGCCGCCGGGCCGCGGCGGGTGTGCACCGGTGCCCCCGGCCGGGTTCCCGTCCCCACCCGGCGCGGGGGCCCCCTTCCTGGGGCCGGCGTGTGCGAACCCCCTCGCCATGTGTGTACGACTCCATGTGTGATTCATTCCAGAGCAGTTTTAGTCCTCATAAAATATTCATTTTGGTTGTGCAGGGCCCTGTAATTGCCATCTCTCACCCTGAATTATTTATGCCTTGCACAGACTGACAAAGCTTTGCCACGCGGCCCTAGATGAATCAGAAACACGGGTCTTTGCTGCCAACAGCATTGCAGTTTCACAAAATATGGCACCAGCGTCATCCTGGGCTGCCTCATCTCTAAATCCAGCTTTTCTTGATTTGACATTTTCTTTACTCTTCCATTGTCTTAGTCAGGCAGAAAGGTTGCCTCTTAACTCTGAGCAGCAACCTTTTTTGCTTGCATTACAGCGTTGTGCTTCACAGGACTAATGTATCTTTATTGCCCGCACTTTTTTATGCTCAGTAACAAGACAGTGCTTGGGCTCACTTTAGAGCCATATATTATACATTAGCGATAAAATGATGCAAATAGTCCTGAATACTCTTCAAACAGATAGTGCGGATCAACCCGACTCTGGCTGCTTGTCACAAACACAGAAGAGAAGGGGTGCCTTGCCGAGTTGGGCGGGGACGCCTGCCCCCAGCGGCGGGCGGTGCGCGGGCCCCAGGTGGGCCCACACTGGTCTGGGCTCCTCCATGGGTGGAGGAGGCGCCGGGCCCCGGCGTGCGGCACCCCGACCGACCGCGCCCGTCCCCCGCGCAGCCCCGGCCGGCGCTGGCCGCCCCGGCATCCGCCTCTCCCGCAGCCGGGCGCTGCCGGGCTTCCCGGAACTGTCATCGCGGCATTCGGACGCCTGCCTTGCTTCCTGTCCCCTCCCTCCACGCTCTGGGAGAGGAGCCTTCCCACGAGGGATGTGGGGGTGTTTAGGAACGCTGTGTCAACACGAATTAGGCGCTGGGAAGACGGCCCCACGGCCCCGCAGACCTGGCACAGCCCGCGAGGAGCGCACCCGGGCGGCTCTGGAGGCCGGGAGGCTGCGCTGCTATGGGAGACAATGAGGGCCTGCGCCAGTTCCAGGGAAGGGTCCCCCTGTGCCGGGCAGAGGCTCCCGAGGCGAGTCTCAGAGGACTGTTCCCACACGCAGTGGCGCGCGGTGGGGGAGCCCCGCCGGGTCCGCGGATTTTCACACCTTGGGCCTTCCCAGAAAGGGGTGAATTTACGGCCCCGGGCTGCCGGACGCGGGGAGGCGCGGGCGAGGCTCGCCGCCGCGCCGAGTAATGGATGACCCGAACGCCCATTTCTCTTGTATTTGTTGACACGCAGGAGTAATGAAGTTAAAGCTTTGCACACATGTGCCCCTCATTAAGCTGCATTACCTGCATTAAAACTAATAATTGCCACTCAGAGCTGTGCGCCCATTAATCATTTATAATGTTTTAATAAGTTTTTAATCAGGACCTAAAAGGCTGGAGAGGCCGCGTGGGCAGGTCCCACACTGGTGTTCTCCGCGCCTGCACAGGCTGGATTTAAAATGGGATTTTTTTATTAATAATTCAACCCGCAAAGAAGATAGTTCTTAATGAAGCAGGCTGGCGTGGTTGGGGAACGCGGGCGGCTGAGCAAGGAAGGAGCTTTTCCACTTGAAAACTGGGGGGCAGAAATGAACCACAGAAAAACCCCGTTTGTTTTGGGAATGACCGGGGTGGCCGGGAGAGCATTCCTGTTATTGCCAGAGCCTGAAAAACGCACACGTGAGGGGTGGGCCCCCAAGTTCGGAGCCGCACCGGCGGGCCGTCCCTGCCTACAAAGTCCCCAAAAGTCTCCCCTGGAGCTGGCAACAAGTCATGGGGGCATCGGATGCGAGCCAAGCGATGCTGGCATTTTTCTTGAGTAAGGAGCGCCGTGATCAGAGCTGGCAAATAGAGTGCTGTCCAGAGGGAGCGCGGGAGCCGTTTTAATGAGCGCGCAGCGGAAGACAAAATGCAGGCTGATTGACAGCGCGAAGGGTCTGCGGGGGGATGGTGTCAGGGCTGCGGCGCCCATTAGAACCAGGGAAGCAGGTAAAGGGGGAAACAAAGATAGGCACTTGAAACGGGAGCCCCAGTGTAAACACGGCGCACGTCACATCGCCGCTGTGTTGTGCAGTTGACTTCTTTTAAACAGATAACCTTATCAAAACTATCCTGAAATATCAGAACAGTTACAGAAAATACTAACTAGAATCCTGACAGCGCGCTGGGGCGGGCGGGCGGGCGGCCGGCGGCGCTCGGCGCTCGGGGCTCGGGGCTCGGGGCGGCCTGCGCCTGCCGAGCGCGGGCCTGGGCTCTACTTATCTGAACACATTAAAACCACCCAGAAAAGTTTAATGCAAGTCACACAAATTTCTCCAACTGGAGGCCCCGTCAGGCTGCGCTCAGGAGGAGGCTGAGGAACTGGCCGGCCAAGCTATTAAATCCCATCAGATCTCTTTGGCGCCATTTTAATGAGAATCATTGCGGAAGAACAAGATCGTGGTATCTATAGGAGCCTCTTGACAGCCGCGGCTGAAATTGTGATGAAAAGAAAAACCATTATAGCACAAATTCAGCGATAAGGCTCTTTGGAGGGATGGTGGGGCCGCGTGTGGCTCCAGACCGTGAAGGGTTAATTTTCTAAACCTAATAATGTTCGATAGTGAGGTATTTGTCAGGAGATAAAGAAGTGATAGAATCTGGGAAGTGGGTCCCTGGGCGATTGTAGTACAAATATTGTTAATGCGGTGTGGTTACTCCAGCGAAGGGAAGTAAAATAGCTCTCGTCCACCGGAGACGGGCTCCGCAGCCGTGGAGCAGACCCCCAGACAAAGGCCAGCAGTCGCTGAACTGCAAGTCAAGCCGTGGATATTTTCAAACCCTCCTACGTCTACATCTCCATGCAGGGCGGCGCGCGTGCCTGGCGCGGGGCCCCCGAGCCTGGGGACGCCCGTGGGGCGCCGGGCCGCCCAGCCCCCTCTCCTGGGGAGGGGCCCCTCCCTAAGGACATCCGGCCCTGGCTGTAAAACCCAGGGCGGTCCCCCTCTGCCCCCTTCATGATGACGTCATGTGGGCCCGCGTCTATGAGACCCATAACTTGAAATGTACAAGAATTTAATAAGTCTGGTGTTAAAGCAATTTGTCATGGCATATTTGAAGAATAAATCAGACTAATGGAGCAGATTTTCCCTCCCGCCTGGCGTGAAAGAACAGGAGCCCGCGATCGCTCGCGGCGGGGCGGGGGGGACGGGGAGGCCTGACCGGCGCGCCCTCGCGTTTCCGAAACCCGAGCCGCCCTGACCTGCGCCCTATCTTGGGGCGCAGATCTGATGTCAGCAGAGTGTAGCTGTGTAGGGACTGCTCATTACAGGCTCTCTGAAGGGAGGCCTGTCTCCGAGCCCCAGCGCCCGATCGGCTGGGGCCGCTCAGGAATCGATTTGGCAGCGGCTGATGGCCCGCGCTCGCTCGCACGCAGCTGCGGCCACGGCTTCCAGGGACTTCCCAGTAATTAGCGGGGACTGCGAGGAAGCACTCCGCGGTCACTCTCTTATCAGTCACAGAAAAGTCTCTTAAAGGCTCTATCTTTTAATTTGACTCTTTAACTGTTTCCTTCCAAGAGCGCAGTCACGTGGTCAGAGCTGCGCCCAAACGGCCTGAGAGGGCCCGGGGCCTGTCGTCCTGCTCCTCCCTGGCGGGGCCTGCGCGGGGGCGGGGGCGGGGGCGGGGGCGGGGGCACCCTTCTGCGGTGATGGAATGGCAGCCACAGTGACGCAGCCCGGAATCAGCCATTACACACTGAACAGCTCAGGGGCCTCGCCTGCGCTCAGCACCCCCATCTGCTTCCAGACGCGTCTGTCTCCCGGAACGGCAACCCCTGAGCCCCCCAGCAGCCGCGCCCAGTCCCCCGCCCCCAGCACCCACCCGTGGGTGGGGACTTTCACAGCTGCCTTTTCTGGATGGCTTTCCTCACTCAGGTTTTCTTGCCAGGTTGTCAGGTATGAAAGCAGCCTCCTGGCTTTGCGTCCCAGATTCAGGAGCCGACCCTGCGGGGGGCCTGGCCTGCAGCGGGGTCCCCGGCGTTCGGGGGCACCTCCGGAAGCTGTCGGCGCCCGGACGCACAGGCGGTGGCCAAGGGGTTTTGAGGGGGGACTCGGGCTGTTGCCACGTTGGTTTGCTGCTCGTTAGGGGCTCTGGCTGAACGGGCAAGCGAGCCCTCCCCCAGGAAAGAGGCCAGCGGTTTTCGTTCTTGACTCAGGTTTCCCGTATTCCCCGTCATTGAGGCCCAGAAGAGAAGGTCAGCTGCCAGGCCTGAGGCGGGCGTCCGGGCGGGAGGCCTCTGGTGGGAGCCAGGCCTCCCTCCTCCGAGGGGCGCTGAGCCTGCGCTGAGGTGGGGCCTCGCATCCCCGCGCCTGTGCGCCGAGGGCCCTCGGGGTTGGGCCTGGCATCGCGCCGTCACTTGTGTCTTCAGCCACGGGCCAGACCAACCCAGGGACAGTCCAACGAGTATCAGTTAACAACAGCAGCAACACACCAGCCCCCCTGCACAGGGTTCCTGGGGCGCTGAGAGCGGGGGATTTCAAGCGGGGGACGTCGGCGCGCGGAAGGCCCCGGTGGGAGCGGCTCCCTGCGCCCCTTCGCGCGCGGTCCCCAGGGAGCACACCGCGCCCGCCGCGTTTCTAAGGAGACGATCCCTTTCTCCTTTGGCCACAGGGAGCGGAAGCATTGCGCCGTGACCGGTGGCTTCCGTGGCGTGGAAACCAGCCGTCTCGGGGCAGGCGGTGAGGGCGCGGGGTATTAATTACCCGGTAACACGATTTTGTCAGTGATTCGGCCACTGGCAGGTCGTGGCTTTTGCTGAAAGTGGGCAAGTTCTTCTCCGCCAGGAAGGGGCGGGAGAGCCCGCTGTCAGCTGAAATGCGCCCCTCACTTTTCTCTGACAAACCAAATTCATTCCTTGTGTAATTGATAACGGCCTTGGCCAATTATTTCACACATTACAATACACAGAGGCCCCCTTTACAGGTTTTGCAGGGCTCTAATTAGCTATGCTAATATCCCCTTTATTGGTCCTAATATTGCTCAACACCTTTTGCCATCCCGGAGCCCACGAGAGCCCCGTGGCCTGTCAGGACCGCTGATTATTGAGAAAGATAGCTTTAATCAAACATAATTGCAGTTAATTTTTCTCTCCTGCTCTCTGTTGCCAGCGTCTAATGCCACGGACTCCTTGATATTCCATTAAATTACAATTAAACAGCCTCCTTTGTTTCTGATCGTCCTGAACAACGCCACAAAGTTCTGGAGCGGCTCACGGGCGCGCTGTTTGGGCCTAATTGCCGGCTCGCTCACCAAGGGCCAATTTGCACAATACCCTTGTAGAATTTAAACAGTTCATAATGTAATGGATATTACACAGGAGCCTCACACTACAATTAAAATGATTTTCATCAGCTAGAGAAGCTCTGGTTAATCAGCTTCATAAAAGTAAATATAAATGAACTAATTCATAGCTTAAACACACAGATACGGGGCCGGCTTCGAGATCAGGCCCTGCGGTGGGGGCTTGCCCCGGCTGCGGGGGGGCCTAGAGCGCCCCGCTTCAAATGCTCCGCCCCGTTGCCCGTCTGAGGCCCTCGGTCCGCTGCATAGCGCGCCCCGCGGTGCAGGCGGGGTCTGGGGGGACTCGGGCGTGGCGCCCCCAGAACCCCACTTTTTGACGTCCCTCAGCGGGCACAGCTGTGGCTGCAGCTCTGTGTGGAGCGACTGAGTCCCTGGCCTTGCAGAAAAGAGGGCGGGCCCGGGGGCTCGCAGCTCAAACTCGAGGTCTCAATCGCGGGACCCAGTGGGCAGAGGCCCCACTTCCCTGTTCACGGGGCGCTTCTGAGTTAGAGACACCCCCACACCCGCTCTCCGAAGAGCCCGCGAGGTCGCCCGGCTGGCGTTCTCTCCGAAGCAGGAAGCCTGGTTTCAGGGGGAGCGGGACCCCACCCTCCGTCCCCCTCTGACCGCGCCTGGGAACTTCGCGGGGCCCTGCCTGTCGTCGCGAGCGGGAGACGGCCGGCCGGGGAGTTCCGGCTGGCGTGCCGGGTACCCAGAGCTGCCGCCTCCCTCCCGCCCGGGAGAAACAAGTAAATAAAGCCCATATTTCAAGCTTGATTTACTCTGGTACCTACTGTGAAAGATGACGACTCTTTAGGGAAATAAAGACAGGGTCAGGGAATTAGTGTACAAAATGGTCATTTTGATGATAGGCCAACAGCTGCAATGGGAAACGCACTGTACACAATTAAGCATAATGTACTAATGACAGGTTAGAATTTTTATCGCCTCTGCCATCGAGCCGCAAGTCCACAGTTAGCAGTAATAAAGAGTTTATTGGTGTTAAAGCCAAAGATTTTCTGACATAGGAAAGATTTTTCCTTCCCTAACAAGAGTATTAGATCCTTTGTGTACCAGACTCCAGAAGTGAGATATGTAAAGGGACTGTCAGATATTTCTTAGAGAAGAAGCCCATTAAAGGGTAATTGAGTACAGGATGAGAATTACCATTTGACCTCCCATGTCGGGCCTTCGGGTCCCCCCCCCCGGGTCCCCGCCTCCTGGGGCGTCGGCACCGCGCGTCCTGCCCTGTGCGTGTGCTCGGCGTGCGTGTGCACAGCGTCAGCGGCCACTCAGGGAGGCTTGGTCTAGTCCGTCAGTTCCTGGGGACCAACATGGGGGTGCAGAGTGGACACAGGGCCCCCCTCCTCCCGGCGGAAGTTGCCCCTCTCTGTCCCTGCCCATGTGTATTCCTTTCTTGGGTTTGTGTCCTTGGAACCTGAGAGCTTGAAGGGGCCCTGAGCCCCGGGCTGCACCCGCCAGACCCCACCCCAGTGTTCCGCTGCTTGTGCGACGTGCCCGCATGAGCCCGCCTGCCCCGGAGCCCGCCCCTGAGAGGCCCCGCACCCAGCTGTGTGTCGGGCTAATTTCTGCACCTGAGGGCAGCGGGGGCCTGTCAGGCGACCTCCGAACCTGCCCTCTGTGCTCGGGGGTACAGGGGCAAAAAAGACGCCGAGGAATCAGAAGGGCCTCCTCTGGAGGGGGCTCCTTGGCCCTCACGGCAGGAGCCCCCGGAGCCGGTCCGTCGGGAGATGAGCCGGCTGGTCATGTGCGGCGTAATTGCCCCGCGCGGCCGTCCCCGAAGTGAAAACCTAATTGCCTGAGAGGACGATAACTTTTGACGCCCTCACCTTGTTAGGCCCTTTCTGATGCAGTTCAAGTGCAGCGTGGCCGCAGGTGCGCCTAATTTACCTCGCCGCAGCGCGCGGAGTTTAATTGCGGCGGTTGTTAGGAAAAATTGGTGGGTGGAATTTCAAGTGGCTGGCTGTGCTGGTGGCAGATGGTGTTCAGAGGCACCACGAGCCCAAGTGTAGGTGAGGCGAGTTAATAAAAGATGTAAATTCCGGCCTAAAGTAGCGAGGCCGCGCCGTGTGTGAGGACCCTGAGCCCGGCGCCATTGCCTGTGCCCCGCTGGGAAGTCGTCCAGGGTGCGCCGGGCGCGGCCCGGACACGGGCCTCGGTCGGCCGAGGGGTTTTATTTTTGGAAGTGACTGTCAACAAGGGACCTCGAACGTTAGGTTGACGTCAAGGAAATCACGGGAAATCTATACAGAACTGTCCTCAAGCAGGACAGGTGGTGTTTGGAAAGAAACCAGACAAGCTCCTTGGGTGGCCTCGCTGGACGGGGCGCCCAGACACCCAAACACAGCGCACGGGGGATGGGGCCTCCCCCAGATGAGACACTGGGGTGCGGAGACAAGACCCCGCAGTCCCTGGTGGGATCCCGGCCAGGACCCCAGCGTCCGTGCCGCCAGCCAGAGCGCCCGCAGAGGTCGCCGAGCGGGCGGGGAGGGGGCGGCAGCCCGGGGAGGGTTCCGTCCCAGCGTCTCAGCGCCCTGCCTCCGCACGCCTGGCCACGCGAGGGCGGGGCGTGGGGGGAGGGCGCCGGCCCCGCTCGCGGCCTGAGCCTGGGCGTCGTGGCCGCCTCGAGGGGCGTGGGTCCCCCCTTCACAACAGAGGTCATGGCGGCCCCTAAAACAGCACCCCAAGCCCTCGCTGAAGAGGCGCCCTGTTGTAACGTCGCAGGCGCCCCGTTGGAAGCGTGTCCCCCGAGGCGGTGAACCCCCGGGTCAGGGCTGCCGGGGAGGGGGCCGCAGGTGCTGCTGGAGCGGGAGCTCCGGTAAACCGCGAGTGGCTTTGCAGGAGCGGGTGTCCCGCAGCGTGCCTGTCCTAAAAGAACAGCTGCTGGTCTGAACCCCGAGTTGGACGAGGCCGCCTGCGTTCTGCGGGCGGGAGTGGGCCGTGCCCTCGGGGCTGCTTCCCTCGTGGTTCATGGTCAGGTGTGCGAAGTCTAGGCAAGAAATGGCCAACCCCAGCCACGGCGGGTCTAGCAAGGCTTGGAAACCGGTAACGTCGAGGCAAATGGAAGCCGCTCCTTCGCAGGGAGGCAGGCCGCGCTGGCCTCCAGGCCCAGGGCCTGCCTGCGGGGCGGCGGGCCAGGCCTGGCGGGCAGCCCGCCCCGCCCCCACGCAAGAGTGTCCTGCAGAAAGCTTGTGTCTTTTGTCTGATAGCCCTAACAAGTATCCTTTTTTTTTTTGTATTTTTGTAGATTCTTTCTAAAGTTTTTCCTCAAGTGCAATCAGAACTGTTTGAAGAATGCAGGCAACCCTCGGGACATGCGGAGATTCCAGGTACACGCTTCTCGCGGGCGCGCGGACGTGGCCCTGGCTGTCACGTGGACGTTTGACTCCTCTGATGTGGCCGTCGTTCAGAAAACGAGTGTTAGTTCTCCAGGGCTTGGGAGCGACCCCGAGTTGGCTCGCTGGGCAGAACCCTTGAATCAAGCACTTTAACCCTGCCCGGGCACCGTCAGGGGGGTGGCAGGTCCGTTGCGCCCACACGTTCACTCATGGCCCGGCAGGGGCGGACGCCAGCCCTGAGAAGGCGGCCCGCGTCCTCGCCCCGGGGGCGGGTCCCCACAGCCGGGCCCCCGGGGCTGCCGGTGAAGGCGGAGCCGTGGTAAGTCTCCCGGGTGTGTTCAGAGGGGCCGTCTCAGGCGTTTTTCTGGGAGTCCCCCTCCCGTTGGCCTCTCGCTCGTGGGGCCTGCTTCTCCGGGACCCCGGCTGGCTGCGTTTGACGGACGAGCACTTAGAACTCGCGCACGAGATCTTTTGGGAATCAATCGCTGATTGATTTTTCCTGGGGGGGAGGCGGTCCTCAAGACCAGCCCTCCCCGGGGAGGCGCCTCCCCTGTTGGGTGCGGCCTCCGCACGGCCCGGAGGCTTCCAGCTCAGCTGCCCACCCCGAGCTCGGATGCGGTCTTGCTGCCACATCCCTCGCCCGGGCCCGGGACTGCGCCCAGGCCGGCATACCCGGTCCCGGGCGTGCCCCGAGGGTGCCTCCCCCACCCCAAGGAGCGAGGCGGAGAGCTGGTTGCGTTCAGGGGTAAACGATGAGCAAGTTCACGGCTTTCCAGCCTGAGTTTGAGAACGGTAGGAGGCTATGTCGGGGGGGTGGGGGGAAGGGTGCTCCGCCCCCATGATGGATTATTTCTCTGGTTTTAGCTTTAAAAGTGCTCTGGGCTGGGTGGCACACCTGTGACTGGCCCCGCCCCACCCGAGGAGGGCTGGGCAGCTAAGAGAAGGGACAGCTGGGTGGGATGATTTACTAACAAGTCGCTCAAGATGTTTTCAGGAATTCAACATACGCACTAGCCTTTTAGCAAAGCACGTGTCACCTGTCTTTACAGCCAGCCAGCCAGCCAATCAGAGAAGGGCGCCGGGGCTCGCCCAGGCCTGCTGGGGAGCTGGGGACAGTGTCTCTTGCAAACCGTTGGGCCCGCCCCCCTTTTCCTTGGGCGAGGCTCAGCAGGTGCTGGCGGTCGGTCTAGCGGAGAGGCAGCCCCACGCAGCTTCAGTCACAGCAGGAGCTGCGCCTCTCACGCTGATCCCCCGCCTTTCAGAGGTTCGCCCGGACTGAGCGGGGCTTCCCAGCCCCTCGCCCTGCTCCGCGGCCGCGGCACCGCTCCGCAGGCGCCCCGCTCGGCTGGCGCAGCCGCAGACACGGCGCAGCCTGTCTGTCCTCCCCCTGCTGAACTACACTCTTTTTCCCTTGGTGGCTGACCTACATAGAGATGACAGCCAAGACAGCGTCCTTTATTTTATTTTTACCTTCCTCCTGTCTTCAGCGTACCGCGGCCCGGGAACTTTGAAGGGGCCCAGGCTGCGGCTCGGTGCCGGCTCCATGGCTGTGCGCCGGCCCCCGGGCTGGGTTGGCGCGGAGCCGTGCACTCCCGGGCGGGGCCCGGCAGACAGGCCGGGTGGGGGTGGCCCGTCCGCGGAGCAGCCCTGCCCGCTCTGCCCAGAGGCCGTCCGGGCACCAGCGGCACCGCAGTGTGTGGGGCCTCCCTCGCCAGGGCGATGCGGCGGCCGCCCGCTGGGCAGCGAGGGGGCTGAGGGGCCGGGGCCGGGGCGTGGGGACACCGGCGGCAGAAGCACGTTGCGAGGCACCGAGGGGCCCAGTGCTGGGGAGGCTCCAGAGGCAGGGAGGCACCCGCAGGGGACGCAGGGTGGCCAGTGAGGGCTGGTGAGGGAGCTTTGGGGGTGCAGTGCCCTCTGCCCCACTTCAGCCTCCTTGTGGGGCCTGAGACTTTCATGAAAGATATTACTAACCCCTGCATTCACGTATGTAGCCTTGGCCTTTCCTTCACCCTTAAATATGATTTCTTTAAAAATCAGTTTTCTTCCCTAACAGAGTGTATTAGAGCCGTTTCAGGTTTACGGAAAATTTCTCGGAGAACAGGGGGACCTCCCAGATACCTCCTGGGCACCTACCCCCTCGGTTTCCCTGATCATTAAGGTCTTGCGGTGTGAGGCTCCCATTGGCTACATGGGAGGAGCTGGTGTTGATACATTGTTGTTAATCGCGGCCTTGGCCTCTCACTGCCATTCCGGGCTGCGCTCTGACGCGCGCGGACCCAGCAGGGAAGGCGGCTGGGGGCGGGCACCCCTCGGTCCGCTCACCTGCTCAGGCCGCCCGCTTCTCCGGGGGGCAAGGTTCTCTAGGCGTGTGGGCCCCTGCGGCCACCCAGACATGGCAAAGAACCAGGCCCCTTGTCCCCGACACCTGGGCCCCAGACGGGACCTGGGCCCCCGTCTTTGCTGCTCCAGCCACTCTGGAAGCGACGCCCACACCCACCCACCTCGGTGAAGGAGGACTCTCAAGGCTGGGTCACCCCTTCCTGTTCCCTGGGGTGCTGGTCGCAGGTCCCCTGGGAAGGCCCACCCTTCCCACACGAGTTTCTTTGTCGCTTCCGCTGAGAGTCACAGGCCCCTCCCCAGGGCCCCCCCAGGCCCCCTCTGACCCGGAGCTCAGACAGGGGCCTCACATCCCAACAGGAGCGGGTCCCCTCGGCAGGCCAGGCCCCGCCATCGCCATCCTTGCCACGAACTTGAGAAAAGGGTATTTTCCCTGTACTGAAAACACTCACTATTCCCGTTCCACGCGGCCTTTTCAGATGCAAAGGCGTTCATGACCAGGCGTGCCGTGTAATTGTGGAATTGACACCGATCATTCGGTGAGGGTACAGGCAGCAGACACGCTCCTGATTTATGAACCCTTTTTTGGCAACTGAAGCCTCACAGCTCTTCAAGGAGGACAGTCTCCAGTGAACTAATTTTAATTAGATAAACTATCCAATCAATATGGGAACAGATCAATCAAAACAGCAGCTTTAAAATGAGTGGCCAGAGGGGTGTCTCTGAAGCTAATGGCCAGAAGAATATTCCGCTGAATGGAATTCACTTGTTAGCATAATAGGAGATTAAACTGCAATTAGGGGAGCAGGTTTGGAAGGGAGGCAATCGCGAGTCAAAACACAACCAAACAGAAGCAAACCGCCCACCCAGCCCCACGGGCCGCGGGGGCCGCGGGCGGCCGCCGCGGCGTCTCCCGGGAACGGGCGTGCGCGGCCGGCCCGGCGCCCAACCCGCCGTCCCACCCGCCTCTCTCCACAGGTCGTTGTGTCCACCACCGTCAACGTGGACGGCCACGTGCTGGCCGTGTCCGACAACATGTTTGTGCACAACAACTCCAAACACGGGCGGCGAGCGCGCCGCCTGGACCCGTCAGAAGGTACGGCCCCTTCTTATCTGGACAATGGTAGGCACACGTTGCACGTCTCTTTTTATTTGCGATGCTTTTTATTTTTCTCTGCACCATCCTTTATGTTGGTTCGTGTCGAGGGACTGTCCCCAAGCCCCGCCCCGTGGGTCAGGCCGCCCCCTGCCCGGGGGGCCCGGGACGGCGTCGCCCCCGCCTCTCCCAGGGCCCTCAGTGAGGGCTCCGCATCCCCCCGCCCCTCCCACGCGGCCTTCGCTGAGTGGGTTGGTTTCTAAGCTTTCTGTTGCTTAGAGCTTCTCTTGGATTTTGATTTATTTCGTTTTATTTTGGCTTGTCCTCAGCCCCATCCAGAAGGTCACCCCCAGGCACCTGTGCGTGTCCTGGTGGGCGGCCGCCCCTGGTCCCTCAGCTCAGAACGGACTCCAGGGCTGTGTCCTGTGCCTGAACGGACAGGCGGACGGGGGGCGGGGATCGACAGGGTGCCCTCGTGGGGCGGAGCGGGCACGAAAACCGGCGCGAGGAGTTTGGTACCAACTGCTTCCAAGCGACTTCCTATCTTTGCTTGTTGAAAGAGAAGAGCTTTGGTAAGAGGGACAGGCAGTGAGCCACACCCTCGGGCGTCGAGTCAGGGCACAGAAGCCAGCCCCCCGCACCCTGCCACGCGCCTGCGCGCTGCTCCCGCTGTACGTCACGTCCCCTTGAAAACAAGAGCCCTCTTCCGTATAAAACATCTCATAACAATCGTGGATCTAATACGGTGGCTGGGACGGTCATGTGAGTTTTTTAAAAAAGTGAATTGTGAACACAACAGCCTGACTCGGCCCGGCAGAGCCAAGGGCCCATCTGGCGGAGCGGCTTTGAGACCAGCCTACACCCCGAGGTCCCGGACCCCGGGCCCCGCCAGAGGCCGACACACACGCGGCGCCCAGGGAGGTGGCCGGGGCGCACGCAGAGCCTCAGAGCAAAGGGCGCGATTCCGTCCTGAGGCCGGAGGACAGTTCATGACTTTGCTGCGGTCCACAAAAATAAACTAATTTGTTTTTCTCCATTAATGACTAAGGTATAAGAGAACAAAAATATAATAATTAAAGGTCGCCCTGGGCACCAGAGTCATTAGACTCTGTGACGTACTGTTTATCTCCTTCCTGGGCACGGAAGGTGGGTGTGTGCTCTGCCTAGCAACCATCACTAATGAGGCTCACAATTAAGAAGGTTGAGTCCCCGTCCTCAGTCCGCGCGTCCCCAGAGAGCCGGAGCCCGCAACTCGATAGGCTCAAGGAGGCCCTCGGCCCTCTGGTGCCAGGCGGGAGGCCGGGGCCGAGCTCAGCCGCCTCTAATGAGCTGTGATGATCTGAGCGAAGGACAAGTATTTATTTTTGTAAGTAGCATGAACAAGCATTTGACTGTAAGCAGAACGTAGAGCATTTAGGAAAATAAAGGCTACTAGTGGGTACCTTGGAGATAAAACCCAACAAATCAAAAGCTGTAGAAGCAGGCT
>NW_026555229.1:25030000-25042500 GCF_021234165.1 Pteronotus mesoamericanus | reverse complement strand
GGCCTTCGGGGGCGCCCGCCTGCCCGCAGCGCAGGGAGCGGGCCGGGACGCGGGCGGCTGCGGGGAGCCACTTTCTGTTTACCGAGATCAGTACTACTATTTGGACAGACGTCCTCAAAGGGGGTGGGGAGCGATCAGAGAGTTGAGTTCCGCCACGGACCGGCCTCTTTGCTCCCACACCACCCCAAAGCCCGGAGGGAGGAGGGCCCGCCCCTGGGGTGGGCCCAGGCTTCTGTGGGGCCGCCGCCTCTCTGTGGTCGGAGGATGGGGCCCGGGCCTCCGACTGCCCCCGACAGTATGAGGCAGGAGACCTGGCACATCTTGGGGGACACTCAGCGCCACCCCACAGACCCACGCATCTGTTCTTGCACCCCAGCCCGGCAGAGGGGGCCCCGCAGCGCGCGTGCCCCAGCCAGTGGCGGGCAGCAAGGCGTGTGTCCGAGGGACCCCTGCTTTGCAGGGGGTCTGCCTGCAAGAGGCCGCCAAAGGCGGGAGACAGGCCCTGCCAAAGCCTGGCTGAGGGGCTGGGCACGGGCCGGAACAAAGCCCGCGGCCGTGAGCTGCGGCCTTCAGCCTGGCCGGGGGCCTCCGCACGCGGCTGCGGGCGCACTGAGCGGCCTCCTGCCTGCCTCCGGGCTGCGGCCTCCGGCCCCTCTCCCCGGGCGCCCCCTGCCGACGCCCGCCCCTCCCCCCACAGGGCCGCCTGCGCTCGCCATCGCAATAACTCATGCAAATGCGAGCGCTTGGGAGACAAAGAGAGGTCAGGCCCGCAGCTCGGGATTCCCATCGACAAACAGCATGAGATGTAAAATGTGTACCTTTGACAAAAGTATTAATATAGTGCTTTTGATTCTTTTCCCCTGATGAAAAGTGAATAGTAGTAATTGTGGAGTGACAGAGGAAAATGAAGTTTTGAACCAAAAGGCAAAGTTCGCGGATGGAAAAGCCCAACCCAATTAGCCGCTCACAAGGAATGGAAATGCCGGGCGCTTGCTCTCCCAGCCCCTCCACAGCCTTTTGATTGACTCTGCTCAGATCCGGACAGCAGAGCAGATAAATCTACGTGCCGCACGCACGCGATGCTCAATCATTTGTAATAGTCGTATTTGCCCTGACACGTAATTTGCTACATCAAGCCGTTTTTTTTTTTCCTCTTGCTCACTAGTATTCCATGGTTTGGCCTTTGCTTTATAAAACATTTAATAGTTTGCTTTAAACACATCAACATGCTGATCTACGGTCGCCCTTTGCGGGGCGCCCAGGGGCATGGCCCCCCCGTTGCCGCCCCCGCCCCCGCCCCCGCCCCCCGCCGCGGCGCCTGTGCCTCAAGGGGAGCAGAGGGGCCGGCGTGGCCCGCCGGGTGCTCAGGCCCGCGCTCTCTGTCTTGTGCGAGCAGCCACTCCGTGCATCAAGGCCATCAGTCCCAGTGAAGGTTGGACCACGGGGGGAGCAACTGTGATCATCATCGGGGACAACTTCTTCGACGGCCTTCAAGTTGTGTTCGGGACGATGTTGGTGTGGAGCGAGGTAAGCCTGCGCGCCGTGCGCCGCCGGCGGCGCTCTGTCACGGGAGGCTCGACGGCTGTCCCTAGCGTGAGGACGCCGGTGCCCTCGTCAGCGCCCCCTCAGCGGGCGGTCTCCGGTGGGAGGGTGCAGCGCGCCCCCGCCCCGCCCCCAGCCCTGGGGTTCCCAACCTGCCGCAGGAGGTCCGTGCGTGCCCTGGAACAATTAGTGTTCGCATTACCAGGAGCAGGTTTAAGGGGACATATGGTGGCAATTTTCATATGAATGATGCCCTGTGGCTTTTCCTGCAAACTAAAACCCGGGATCGTTTGCAGATATTTTTCTTAAAGAGCACGGGATCCCGCGTCCCGGGGTGGCAGGTAGGAGGGGGCGTTCCGAGACGATGGCCCAATTTTGCTCATTTTGGTAATTACGTCCAACTGGCGAGGGCCCGCCCCTGGGGCCCGCGCTGCCGGGCGCCTGCTCACTGTGTGGTTTTTGTAGCTGATAACTCCCCACGCCATCCGCGTCCAGACTCCACCGAGGCACATTCCTGGCGTCGTCGAAGTCACCCTGTCCTACAAGTCCAAGCAGTTCTGTAAAGGTGCTCCTGGGCGGTTTGTCTACACCGGTGAGTCCACGTTTTCAACTTTCGGGGCACGGGGGTTGGTGTCCCCCGCGGGGCTGCGGGGCAGGCGCTGCAGTGCGGCCGGCGAGGCCCCGGGCCCACGGGCCGCGTGTCCTCCCGCGCCCTGTGTCCGTGTCCCGTGCAGGCGGCGAGACGCCGGGGCCAGCCCAGCGCCCGCTGGCCGTGTGCTCCCGGGCCCCGCCCACGCGCACCCCCGCCTTCTCACCTGTGAAGCGGGGCGGCGGGGCTGTCAGTGAAAAGTCCCCCCACTTCTGTCGGGGGGCGGCGTGGGTGCCCCGCCTGGGCGGAGGGTCCTCCGGGCAGCAGCTGTGGGATGGCGCTTGTGCTCATGTGCACGAGCCGAGCCTCAGAGGTTCGGTCACGAGCCTGAGGTCACGCGCCCCGTAAACGAGGGGCCTCCCCCCGAAGCCAGGTCTCTGCTCCTGGCCTGGGCTCGCGCCCTGCGTCTCCCTGCTGCTTCTGCGAGGGTCTTGGACGAGCTCGAATGAATTGTCAGGGAGGGCCGCCCGTGAAGTTACACGCTCCTTCCCTGACGGCTGTCTTGTGCCGCGCCCGTGCAAGCACGCGTCGTCGGCGGGGTTCTTTCGAGCTTCATGGCTGTTCAGAAACCCCACGAACAGATGTAAGGCATGTTGGGACTTGGATTTCCGTCCTCGCAAGAGCTAATGCTGGCGTTTGGGACGTGCGTGGGAGGGCAGGCAGCACCCACTGACCGCGTGGGGTGATGGGCGGGGCTCGCCCTCCAGGGCCCGCGGCCTCGGTGCCTGTGCGCGGTGGGGGGGCCGGGGGGCCTCGGGGGCATCTGCCCGTGGGCTGCGCCGGCTCTCGGTCGCTGGGGCGGGACAGCCTGCGGCGGCCTTGCCCCCGCAGGGATGTAGGGCCGTCCTCTGTCCAGCTGGCAGTGACACGTGGACCCGAGGTCCTTTCCACTTGGGAGCGTGACGAGAGAGTGGGATTTCGCCGCCCGCCCGTGCCGAGGGAGGGCTGAATGAGCGCGAGATGCCGAATGTGCGTTCCTTCCACAGACCCGGGGCCTCCCTGGCCCAGGCTGGGCTGCCAGAGGCTCCCGGGGCCCTGGGCCGGGCAGGCTGCCTGCCTTTCAGCCCCTCAGCACCCCTCCACGTGGTGATGGTGGGTGGGGGCCGCCTCCCCCCCGGGGACCAGCACGTGCTCTCAGGAGCCCCGATCTGCCCAGGAGCCGAGGGCGGGTGTGCGTGGCCGCTGGGTGCGACCCCGGGACAGATGGGGCAGCTTGCCCAGCGTGTGAAAATATAAAGGCTTGCGGAGGGGTCGCGGCCTCGGGCGCCTGTAGAGCAGGCAGGCGCGCTCTGGCGGGAGGCCGCGCCAGGGCACGGCCCGTCCCCGGGGACGCCCAGCGGGTGCCGCCCGGGCGGGGGGCCTCGCTCGGCGCCTCCGTGCCAGGCCACGCCCCCTCGCACGCCTGTTCGTGCTGCCCGCTGACCCCGGGCCACGCGTCTCGGGGTTTCTGGCCCGTGAGCCTCAGGCTGCAGAGGCTGTGGGCGTCCCGTCCTGCTCGGCCCGGCGTTGGCCGGGGGGCGCCTGTGCTCTCACCCGCTGGTGCCGCCGCTGCATGGCCGCAGCTGTGGGCTGGCGAGGGGCAGAGGGCGCGGACCGTGTCCAACCCCCGCGGGCGTCGGCGAGGGGCGCCTCCCGCGGGCGGTCTCCATGGTGCAGCCTCTGTCGGGACCCCTAGTCCCTCGAAGGGGAAGGGAGGTTCATGAGCCACTCAGGAGCCAAGTCACGGGTCTGCCACACGACACACGCGTCCTGAACCCGTGTCTGTGTGGCAAGACCGACCTGCTCCACACAGACACGCGTGATGAGGCCGCTTGGTCCCGTCAGACCGTCGGGTCTCGGGGCTGAACCCTCAGGGGCCTCATGGCCCCTCCACGCCCAGGCCGGCATTCAGACCTCTGCACGTGCAGGCTTTCCGGTGGGGAGGCGGGCTGGCTGGTGGCCGGTGGCCGCTGTGGCGCTGGTCGGTGGTGGCTCCTGCTCTCTTGTGAGGAGCAGCGTGATGTGATGGCAGGGAGGTCCGGCCCCCGCCCTCTCCCCGCCTGTTGGCCACGGAGGATTCTGGTCCCGACAGGGAGCGCAGGGCCTGGGCCGAGCGCCGTGGATAAAGGTGCTTTTGGAAACTGAGCCGGGGAGGGGCCCCCGCCTCGGGCCGGTGGGTGTCGCGCGGCGAGGACCTGCCCCAGGGCCGGTGCGGGGCGGGGGGTGCCGGGGCAGCTGTGTCCACAGCCCCTTCTGCCCTCCAGCGGGCGGGACTCGGCCGTGCCCGGCGGTCTCTTCTTGGGGCATCACGGGTGTTCCGCCCCCTCCTGCTAAGGGAAGGGGTTTGGCCCTGAGTCGGTTCCAGCGGCCACCGCTGTCTGTCTGTGCAGGGGACACGGTGTCCATTCCAAGCGGATCGGGCTCCTCGGGCCAGAAATTCCGGGGCCCAGCTGCCCACGGCTTTGGGATTTTCTCCATCAGGAGTTCTCCCACGAACGGGCCTTCAATGAAGCCATTCAGTGAGCCGGCCCTGGCTGGCAGGAGGCTAATTTATGGCCTCCCCCCACCCCCATCATTAGCGGGAATATACATTTCAAACGCCGTGTAAGGGATACGGGGCCCTACACTCTCAGGGAGCAGAGGAAAGGTGGGGTCATAACCTGTCTGACCTGGAAGCTTCTGTCTGATTTGCATCGCCCTGAAGTGGACGAGGACAATGAAGTAATCACTGGGGGTTGCGCCGCCCCTGAAAGCCGAGCCTGCCCTTCTGCAGGCGGGACTCGGGGCGCAGCCCCTGCGGGGACGGCCGTCCCCGGGGCACCTGGCTCCCATCAGGGCCCCCGCCCGGAGGCTGCCGGGACCCCTCCCGCCGAACCCTCCCACCGAACCCTCCCGCCAGCCGGATAATGAACCTGCGCCCAGAGGGGGCCCAGCCCAGCCCAGCCCACCCCGCAGGGGCGAAAGGCCTAAGTGATGTGCTTACGGGGATCTGAGACACGCCAGCGTTTCGGGTCAGCCGCCCCGAGTGGGAGTGGGCGCCCCTGCGGCCCCCGCCGGGAGGGGGGAGGCGGGCCGAGCCCATCCATCCAGGCCCCTTTGCCGGCTGCTCGCAGCCACTATGGAGACACAATTACCTTGGGAAGCAGTGGCAGCGTAGTTGATTAGCACGGTGAATTAAAAGAATGAGTCACAAATGACATGTCCGGCTCCTCCATACTAGTCCTTTGTATTCCCAGTGTGCCTCACCCCTGTTGTAAGGAGGTCAAAAATTAGAGAGAGAGAACAATTTTCAAGCGGCCGGCACTTAGGAGCAGAATTAACAATCACTCTGTATGTAATTGCCAGTTAATAGTAAATTGCCTTCTAGACTGTAAAATGCAATATAAACACGGGGCACCTAAAATTAAATTAATGAGATATTTGCTGCATTTAAAAGTGAATAGTGCAAATTAATACCTGAGTGCAACGCTTGTTTTAATATTTGTCTAATAGCGTACCATTTGCTTGTTTAATAACAATTAACGCGGTCCAGGAATAGCTTACCTGAGAAATGCGCGGAAACCGGGCAGACTGAAGCGTTTCTCGTTCGGAATTTCACCAGGAGAAACCCATCCAATTGTTAAGAGCAATAAAAGAAATTATTTTCTAATTAGAATAGAAGCGTCGCAGTGTTATTTGATTAAGACAAATTGGAATTTGTCCGCTTCTCATTGAAACGACGTTGGAGCCGAAGCCGCCTCGACAGACCTGCCGCCGAGGGCGGCGCCCTTGCGCCAGTAGATGCGCGACCCCGAGGCCGTGTGGCGCGAGGCGCTCCCGCCGCCCCAAAGGCGTGGAGCTCCCGGTGGTGGCCACACTCCGAGCATGGTCCCCGGGACGCCGGGCTCCCTCGTGGGGGCCCCTGCTCTTGACCCCTCGTGCCAGGTTGACCCGCCCTCATTTCAGAGATTTCTTTTGTTCAATTAAAGAAATTATCACGTTACCAGGAGCTGACACGCCGCCCGCCCCAGGCCCGGGCGGGTCACCGAGGGGACACCGGCAGCGGAGGGTAAACACGCGCGGGGCCGGCACAGGCAGGGCTGGTCTGCTGGGTGCGTGGCCCAGTCTCGGGCCTGCAATTTATTTCCTAGACAGGGACATAAAAATGATTATTTTCTGCACAAAGACGTACATTCAATTTCAAGCATATGAAATCATTACTCAACCCGTAATTGCTAACAGTTTGTGTTCTTTCTGATACAGTATTTACGTTTTCTGACTTTTTTATAAAAAAGTCAGATTGTGCCTTCAGTGGGCGACGTGTCGGGGGTGGGGGCGGGCAGCCCGCCCTCAGGGGGCCCCGGCAGCCGCGGGTGACGGTTTCCCAGCCCGTGCCCCGCACCGTGCCCTCGGGCGGGCTCCCGCCCCCACCCCCGCGGCTCGCCCCGGGGAGGGGCGCCCGTCTCTGAGGCGCGTCACGGGGCTGTGCGCGTTGAGGAGCGATGCGGGCCGGAGCGCGGTGGCACGCCGTCGGCTCCCCGGCGCCCTTGCCCCCGCCCGCGCAGCGCGCGCCCTGGGCCGGTCTCCGCTAACACACCGCGTGTGTCCACTCGGCGAAGGTGCCCGATTGCCTCCCACCGATCACACCATGTTGCTGTGCTCGCTCTGTGCGGTGCTTTCCCCTAAATTATCCCTGTCAGACGTTTCTAACCGCCTCTGTGGACACGGTGCAGAAACACACACTTTCGTCACGGGGCCTAGCGTCTGGGGACGCCTCCAGCCAGCTCAGGCGGGCACCCCTGGCGCCCCGTCTGTCCCAGCCCCGAGAGCCAGCCCTCTCTGCCACCACGCTGGATTCTCTGGCGCCCGCCCGCCCGCCGGCCGGAGGGTGTCCGTGGAGTCCGCGGTCCCCTGGTGCGTAGGCACCCTTGCTGCTGTGCGAGGTTGGCTATGTGGCAGGGTTGCTTGGACTCAGGCCCTCTCTGGGCCTGTCCAGAACTGGGGAACTGGGACGGTGACCCAGATACTGCAGAACGTGACACTGTGGCCTCTCCTCCCAGCACGGCCCCCAACTCTGCAGGTGTCATTTGTTCCCGTGTGGGGGGCGGGGGGCGGAGGGCGGGCCCTCCCCATGGACTGGGACCGTGTGCCGGCCTGGGAGCAGCCGTCTCGGAGCCACAGAGGAGGGAAGGGTGCCCGCCTGCTCATCGTGCGACACAGCACCGGACCCGCCAAGTGGCCGGCGTGCTGCGTGGGTGCTGGACACGCCGGTGGGACTGTGTGTCCCCCTCCAGAGCAGAGCCGTGGGGCTCCGGGGCCACCACTGTCCCCTTGCCTCCTGTCTCGGCGGAGGCCCGGGAATGAGACACACCGTTTGTGCTATTGCACAAGTAGACGATTTGTCCTAATCAGTGACACCCATTTACTAGAATTGCTTAAAATGAACTATACCTCATACAGAAATCGCACGTTTAGAGAGTTCCATTCATCATCTGAAAATTGAGGCCAGTAAACTTTTCTGCTCCTCCAGTGGGATCGCGAGCACGCATCAAAATGTTAGAAATGATTGGTGAGAGGGAGCTGTCACCCATTTATCAAGGAAAAGAACATTATTTGCTAATTTCCCAACCAGGCTGGTGACAGGGTGCTTCGTCTTTGGACCCTCGGTGACCAGCATGGCCTTTCTGTTATTAGTACAAGTCAAGCGCTTTTGGGCAGTTGCTAACAAGACACATTTGTCTGTCATCAGAAGGGCTTTGGTTGTTCTCCAAGTGGTTGTGACCGAAGTCTGCCCCCTGCGCCCCGATTGGCGCACCTTCCGGGCCGCGCTCACCCAGGAGGGGACGCCGGCGGATAAATCACACGGTTTCCACGTCAAGGTGAAGGTATTGACTCTCCGGCACCGAACCTGACAAAACGTGGCTGAGAGGAGACAGCCATTCATCTTCCCCAAAGGACAAAAGGGTCATCGGGTTTCCGTCGAGACTCTGGGGACGTGGCGGGCGGGGCGGCGGGCCCGGGGTGGGCAGGGACCCGCCTCGCCGCCCCGACGCGGGGGGCCTGGGGCGCGGAGGCGCAGGGGCCGGCCGGGCCGGCGTGCGGTTGGGCTCTGAGTGTCCGGGTGGTTGGGCGCAGGCTGCGCTTCGAGGCCACTGTGGGGAGGGCCCGGGAGCCGGTGGCCACTGAGAAGCCCCACAAGGTGATGGTGACCGACCTGAGAGGTGCGTAAGGCAGGGAGATCAAGGCGCAGGAACGGAACGCCACGGGGGCCCTGGCAGGAACACCCCACGCTCGCTGCAGAGGACCCGGGGACGCGCCAGGGCCCCCGCGCCACGGAGGCCCCCCACAGCGGCGCACGGCCCTCCCGGCGCGGGGAGGGGGAGGGGGAGGGGGACGGGGCGGCCCGCGGAGGGCAGAGGCGAGAACTGAACGCCGCGACGGCCGCCTTCCTGGCCGACCACAGCCGCCGAGCAGAGCACAGCCCCTGCGCCAGCCCCACCGGGCCGGGCGGGACGTGCGGCCGGACGCCCACAGCGGTGGGGAGCGGACGGGGCGCGGGGCCGGTCCCCTGAGTTGTGGGGACTCATGCTCACCTCGGAAACCTTGACTTCCGGGCGGTCCCTGGACCTGTTTGGACATATTTGCTCCCGGCTGAGACTGAGATCCCAAAGCTCGGCTGGGCAAAGCGATATTTAAAAAAAAAAAAAAAAAATCCTCCTGCGAATCCCCTGTGGAAAACGCAACATTCTGACTTTCCGAGAACGGCGTTTCACGGAAGCAGCGCAGTGGAGGGCCGTCGCCGCCGGGGACCCTTCCCGAGTAAACCGTGTGTCCGTCCAGACGCCGCCACGGAGACGCCGCGGGCGGGTCGGGGTTCCGCCGGCCGGGTCCGCCTCTGGAGGACGTTCCCTTAGGTGCGCCTGGCCCACCGCCCATCCACGCCCCTTCCGCGCCTGGCCGCCACGGGCCTATGGCCGCCACCCGCCTGACGGGCCCTGCCCCCGCGCTGGACGACCCGTGAGGACAGGCGGTCAGGGCGCGGAGGTGGCTGGACGCGGGGGATCCTGCCGGGTGCCTTCTCCGTCTTTTCACCGCCCTCCCTCCCAGGAGGAGGCCCCCGAGCAGACCCCCAGCCGTCCTGCCGCAGCCCCAGGACGGGGGGCGGTGGCCTGTGCACCCCACTCCTCCCTGTCTCCAGCGCCTGGGGCTGGGGACCCGTGGAGACGTTAGCTACGCCGATAGCTTCCCCGGGTTTTGATGGCCAGCTCGGGGTTTCCGTGACGGCCACCGCGCGGCCCCCGGCGATCCTGTGGCTGCCGGCGGCCGGGACAGGCGCGGCCGAGGGTCCGCGTCGCGACATCCCGGGCCCCGGGCTGCAGTGCGTCTCCGACGGTGGGTTTGGCTTGTGTGCCCGTGTCAGGTAAAACGGGGGTCCCTTCAAAGGTGACTTGTTTTAATGCCAGGAAGGCGAGCGACACACGTGGGCGGGGCTGTGCCCAGCCGCGGGGGCTCACACGCTGGCCTCCCAGGGTCGCAGCCCCGGCCGCCGTCCCTGCGTCCCGGCCTCTCGTCCTCGCTCTCCCGGACTCCGCGACCGCCTCTGCCGCTTTCCCCGTCTCTGCTTGGAGAATAACAGGTGACGTTCGTCTTTCCAGTGAGCGTGGTGTCGAAGGCCGCAGTCCGCACGATGGGGGGTTTGTCCGTGACTCCTGGCGCTCAGCGGCTGCCCGGTGCCCCCTGCGCCAGGTGTGCGGCTGGGCGCTGCAGGCCATGCGCGGAGGGAGGGCCGTCGGGGCTCGTAGGGGCCCGGGAGGGGGCCGGCCCTCGGCAGCGGGCCCGGCCGGGGAAGGCAGCGCGTCCTTGCCGGAGCCTGGTTGGGGGCTGCAGGACCGCGTTTACAACGCAGCCAATGCAGAGTCTTGGGGGAATGGAGCAGGTAGAGAGATGTTAACAGGTCAGTCACGAAGGGTGCGAAGGCCTCGGGGAAGGGGGACAGCCGCGGCCCCGTGGCATCGTCGGGCAGGCCCCTGGAGGGACGGTGCACAGGCGGCCGGGCAGGCCGCACCCCCGCCCGTCGGCGAGGGCAGCGGGGAGAAGTCGAGGGCCCAGCAGGCCGGGCACCACGGGGCTGCCGGGGCGGGAACGGAGCGCGGGCTCGGCCACAGAGGCTTCTGATCCCCTACAGGTTCGGATTTGGGGGCTTCCTGTGTGAAATTAGGGCTGTCATACATGGGACATGTGATCCAGAATCTGGGGCTCAAGGCGCGTGTTTTGGGGATACCATGCTGATGTTTTTCTTGATGACGCCTGTAACGGCCCCGTCTGAGAACGGCCGTTTCTTTTTCCACGCGGCCTGGGAAGCCGGGAGGTAGAAAAGCCTCCGTGGAGACTGAGCGGCAGCAGTGTGGGGAGGCCACGTCAGAGGTGCGAGGGGGCCTGTGCCCCCCGCCGCCCCCGCCCCGTGCGCGCCGGTGCGGCCCCTCCGCGGGTTTCACACAGACGCCGGTGGCACTCCGAGCGCGGCAGGCACACGCCCCCGGGTCAGGGAGAGCGGCCCACGGGTGCGAGTCCGGATTTGGGCGCTTCCTGCCACGGAAAGTGCTCTTTATTCAGGTGTAATTCACGTGGCAAAACATTCACCCTGTCAGCGTGTGCGCTCAGGTGGCGGTTAGTACGGCCCAAGTCGTGCGGCCATTGATCTCACGTAGGAACGTTTTCATTACGCAAGGAGGGACTCTGCCTCCACTAGCAGTCGCCCCGTGCCCCCCGCCCCCGCCCCCGCCCCCGCCCCCGCCCCCGGCAGGGGCAACCTGCTCCTGCCTGTGGGCCCGGGCCCTCTTCTGGGCGGCCCTCACACCCCGCGGTCCTTTGTGAGGGCGTCAAGGCCCCGCACCCCGTGCGGAGCGTGTCGCTGCGCACCCTCCCGTGCTCGGCCGCGTGGCCTCCCCGTCCGTCGCAGGACGCGCCCGTCCTGCAGTCCAGCCGTCGGCGGGGTGCCCTGGGGCGGTGGGGATCGGGCTGCTCAGAGACGTCTGTCTTTGGGGACATGCACGAGGAACGTCACGTCCCCTCTGAGGGTCAGACTCGTCGCGATGCCTGTCCCGTTGCCCTGTCTTCTCCGGAGGCCCCTTGTCGTGGCCCGTTCTTTTGTGCTCCTGCTGTGCGCCCTGCACGGAGTAGGGCAGGCGCCCTGGCACAGGGCGACAGCCCCACCGTCAAGGGGGGAGGGCAGACCCCCCGTGCAAACGCACGGCGGGGCGCCTGGGAAGTGCCCCGGCCTGGGAACCGGGGCGAGGGCCTGCCTGCGGCAGGGAGGCCGGGTCAGGAGGGGCTTTCAGGCTCCTTTCCTTGCTCACCTTTGAGCGGAGAGCTTTACGCTGGAGCAGGGTGTCCATTCTGTTGCCTGGCGGTTCTCCCCAGGGCACGCAGGCCGGGTCTAAGCCCCTCCCCCCAGTGTTTCCACGAGGGAGAACGCACTGGGCACTTGGCTGTTTCCTAGAGAAAGGGCCCGCCCGCCGGGGCCTGGCCTCGGTGTCTGCCCTGGTGTCTCCTTTCCCTTTGTTCACAGCCCTTCTGTCCTTGCAGAGAACAGCCTTGGGGGAGAGGGGGGTGCGAGGGTTATGCGGTGGCCAGGCCACATCCCTCCCCCAGGGCCACCACCGCCACCGCGGGGAGCGTGTCCCCCCGGGGAAGTGAGCGCCCTGGGCCTTAGGTTCCTTAGCGCTGGGCAGGGCCTGGCAGACGCTCCGCAGCGGGACCACAAAGGCCATAGGCCCGTGCACCCTTGGAGGTGTGCGACAGAACCGTTTGCAGTCCCGCAGTTGTCAGCAAGGGTGTTATTCTGGCAACAAGGAGCAGGAGCTGCCCCCTTTTCTGCACTCGGTGCCACACCGCAGTGCCGCCCTCCGCTGCCAGGCGCGCGAGAACGGAAGCCCGTCCCTGTGCACAAGGCCGGTCGGGCCGAATGTGCGAGTACAGAGAGGTGTTCCCTACGCGCGTGAGGGGCTCCTGGTTTCCAGTGAGGAGTCAAGCAAGGTGCTCGCCCATCCTTAGAAGCCTTGGCCGCGGAAAGGCCCTGGCCGGCGGGTGGCGGAGGGCGAGCACGGCGGGAAACGGGGGCCGAGCCCTGGCGGGGAGCCTCCGCATACCGGCCGCGCCCCTCAGATGACGGCCGCCTGGCGTCAAAGACGGGGGACCCCAAGACTCCTGGTCCGTCCCCAGGGGCGGCCGGCCGCCCGCCTGCCGGGGCAGCGCCTCCTGGCGCCGACGGAGAGCTGCGCGGCCTTTGTGTTCCCGGGCGTGCCGCCGCGCCGGGCTCGCCCTGCCGAGTTCTGTGATTGAAATTCATTGC
>NW_026555229.1:25022500-25025000 GCF_021234165.1 Pteronotus mesoamericanus | reverse complement strand
ATGGAGTGCGCGCGGCATCTTCCGGCGTCACTTACACGCCCCGCCGTGGGCGCCGGCGCCGGCAGCCCGCGCGCCCGGGGAGAGCGGTGGGCGACGGTGGTGTCGGGACGCGCGTTCGGAGGCGGCCTCTCACCCCCTCCCTGCAGCCGGAGCCTGCGTGTCGCCGGCAGACCTGCCGAGCGGGGCGGTGTTAATCGTCAAATTACACGCTGCCTAATGAGCGGCGGCCCAAATGGCAGCCGCGCGATCCATCGATGGCGGCAGGTCTTATTAGTCTCAGAAAACTCCCTGATTTATGTCATGCCAGGCACCGTGGCGTGACTCCACGGAAAACTGTATCTACATCGAGAAGTAATGTACTCTAATAAGTATTTCCATCTTAGCTCGCGTCCCCGGGCCTCCGGGCTCAGTTTTTGTTGGAGTCAGGCGGAGCCATAATAAAGCCCAATGGCTCCTTATAAAGCTTGTTAAACACGGCCTGTGCAGTCGGACGGAGTCCTGGCCGTGATTCATGCACTGTACACGGCGCGCGTGCCGCTGATTTATGGCCGCGCACAGTTCATAGTCAAAATTACAATTTGAGGGATAAAAAGATTAATTACTATTTGTGGCCGGCAATTTCGTGAGGCTGGTGGAATGATAGCGCTCTACATCAGTTTGTAGTCAGCCATTCACAGATTATTAAAGCCCGGCAAGAGTAAGTGCTCCTCCTGCCTGGTGTGCTCCGGCAATATGCTAGACAGAAAAGGACCACAGGGATAAATCTGAAGCCAGCAATAGCCGGACATATGTCATAATTGCCAGTCCCCCATAAATCCCCGGCCGGCGTGGAAGGCACCGCGCGGCGCAGACAGTGATCATGACGGCGGTGATTGCCGTCTGCAGCCCCGAGACCTGCAACTTCCTGGCGCCCCGGCCATTTCTACAATATATGGAGTCACCCTTTGACTTTCCCGCAGTCTAATTATAGATTAGAAATAATCATGGCTTTTATGTGCAAAAGAAAGGGGGAACTCCGTTCCGTAAGACAGAAGGAGTGCTCGGGGGCCTGCCTCCCCGGGCGTCAGGGAAGGGGCGCCGCGCATCCCTTTGGGGGCCTGCGGCGCGCGCGCACACGGGTGGCCCGAAAGTCACTAACCCGACCTACGTCTCTGTCCTGTTACAGCCCTTAACGAGCCGACCATAGATTACGGCTTTCAGAGGTTGCAGAAGGTGATTCCGAGGCATCCGGGCGATCCTGAAAGGTTACCCAAGGTTAGTAAAAGGGCACGGGGCGCCCCGCCCACACGGGGCCGCCGGCGGCCGGGCGGGTTCCGGTGCGGGGGCAGCAGGCGCCCTGGGAGGCGGGCTTCTGGACGCTGCGAGCCCCGCAGCCCCGGCCGGGCCGACAGGTGCCGGCCCGGCTCTGAGGCGGGCGGAGGGTGTGGGCAGGGGCCAGGCGGTCCCCGGTTCGACATGCCATCTGCGTGGGACCATGTTCATCGGTGGGGGCGGGAGGGGTCACCTAGCACAAAGATTTTGGATTCTGCAAGGGGGACACAAACTTGCGCGTAATGAAATAGTTCAATTAAACCTTTTCCACTCCAGTAGCCGGCGCTGATCTCCATCGCGGCGGCCCTGGTCTGATCTGTGATTACTTGACTCTTGTTTTCCTTTCATTTTCTAAAGCTCGATTCAGTTTAATCTTTTGTTTACAAAGCTTTTGTTATAAGTCCCTGACTTAGCAGGCTAACAAATGAAGTCCACATATTAATATCTAGGGGGACGATTCATTTACATTCAGTCGAGACAAAAGCCACCGCGTTGTTTATGCGCGCGCCACGTATCACAGGAATTTCATTTTGATGTATAACATTAAAGATAAGTCAGGCTTATAATTTCCCCTCTCCTTTGATATAATTTTGTCTCTTTCTCCTGTTAGAAGCCATCTCTGATTTTCAAGGCAGAGTTGGAAATGCAGAATGAAAAATGAAGTCATGGCAGTATGACCCTTTTGCACCCCGCCCACGGGCACCCACGTCTTGACCCTGCCCGAGCCGCAGAGGCACAATAAGCCCTCGCAGACGCCACCCTTTTAACGCTCAGCCTGAGCACTGGCAATATCATTAGGCCCCTTTTTAATTTGTGCATGTGCGGCAGCGCCCCCGGATCGGCCCTGAAGGGTCCCAGCCGGCGGGCGCGGTGGCGTTTTTCAAGTGCGGAGCCGCTCAGAGGGAGGTTTGGTTCCCGGGGGTGAGCTCCAGGCGACCCAGCCCCGAGCGTCCCCGCGGGAGCCGAGGCCTGCGGGGCGGCGCCCGGGGGGCCCCCTGCCAGCCTCACTCCAGGGCGGCGGTGCACTGGGGCAGCGACCGGGCCTGGCCACCTGCCGACGGGCCCTGTGCCCTTGGCCTGCTCGTGGCAACGCCGAGTCGGAGGCTGGGCTGAACCCTCTGGGAGTGCCCAAGCCCACCTTCCTCCCCTGCAGGGCTCCCCACTTCATTGCAGGGTCCCTCAGCTCCAT
>NW_026555229.1:24927500-25017500 GCF_021234165.1 Pteronotus mesoamericanus | reverse complement strand
TCACCTACACCCCGGGGCGGGAGGCCGCGCTGCTCCTCCCCCGCCCCTCCCCCCTCCCAAGAGAGTGCAGCCTGTCAACTAAGACCCCCAAACAGTCTTTTGTGGGGTGTCACGGCCACGGACAAGCTGTCTTTGTCAGCCACGGCGCTCGAAGGTCAGCTCTAGAGGCGGAAAGTTCACCTCATGGGGGGACCGACCAGGAGTCCGCGCTGCTGGTACCTGCTCCAGAGAACCGCGGCGGCCGCTGGCGGTTAGGCTGAAGCCCGGCCAGCGGAGCCGGGCCGGCCGGCGGTGGCCCACGCAGGGGTCGGCGCGGCCAGGCCGGCGGAGCTGCTTGGGGTGCAGGGGTTCAGGCAAAGCGTGAGGTCAATTAACAATGTTTGCGCTACGATAGAGATTTGCGGGGAAACCCCCCCCAAGTGTCTGTCCCTGATAATCATGTTATTTTTGGCCGGGGGGGGATTTTAACAGTCGGCTACAGTCGCAATACAAGCAGCGTGTCCCCGCGAGGCTACGTCCCCAGCAGTACTCCCCAGCAGTCCAATTACAACACAGTGAGCACTAGCATGAATGGATATGGAAGTGGCGCCATGGCCAATCTAGGGGTCCCTGGCTCGCCTGGATTTCTTAATGGCTCCTCCGCTAACTCTCCCTACGGCAGTAAGTGTCTGTTTTTGTCACACATCCTCACACAGATTCATGTTCGCTGCAAAGTCAAATGTGTGCGTTGCTTGGATGTTCTGTGATGTGAGCTGCTGGACGCAAGGAAGGGTGGCTGTGGAGGCTGGGCGCCCGCTTGGCGACAGTAAACTGACCTCACGCGGGCCCCGTGCGATCGCATTGGAAACCCAAACCCAAACCCGACCCGGAACGGAGCGGGGCCGCCCCCCGGGCGCCGAGCCCGACACGAGCGCGTGCCTGTTGTCCAGAGAGGGGCCCGCCAGAGACGGGGCCCGCCAGCTCTCTGCCGTGCGGCCCGCCCGGCGCGCGTCCTGACCGTGTTTGCTTTGTTGCAGTAGTGCCGTCCAGCCCCACCATGGCAGCCTCTTCGGTCACCCTCCCTTCAAACTGTAGCAGTGCGCACGGCATTTTCTCATTCTCACCTGCCAATGTCATCTCTGCAGTGAAACAAAAGAGCGCCTTTGCCCCCGTGGTCCGGCCCCAAGCTTCTCCTCCTCCCTCCTGCACCAGCGCCAACGGGAACGGACTCCAAGGTGAGGGGCGCGCGCGGCCGGAGGCCGGGCCTGGGGGGCTCCTGGAGTCCCGGCGGGGCGTCCCCGGCGGCCTCCGGAGGGCAGGCCGGGCCCCGCGGCCGGGGGTGGACGCCAGTGCCGGGCGTGGCTCCGGGCCCGTCTCGGAGCCCTCGCGCCGCCTCGGCCGCTGCATGCTCCCTCTGGTCCGCCGGGGCACAACGCCCCCCGCCCCCCAGTCGTGGAGAGGACCCCCAGGTTCTTCCTCTTGGGCCGTGAGGGCCCCCCCTCAGCCTCCCACCAAAGCCCGAGGGTCCTCGTGGTGCGGCTCAGGGGCCGGCGCCTCGTGGGACGGAGCGGGTGTGCGCCCGCGGCACGGGGGCCCGCGCTCAGCCCCCTCCGCAGCCAGGCCTACACGGCCGGGGCTCCCGGGGCCAGAGCCGGGCGCGGGCCCGCCCGGGGCTCCCGGGCCGCGGCCTCCTCGTGCCCGAGGCAGCAGAACCGCCCCAGGCCGGGCACGGAGGGTCACCGAGCCACCTCCAGAGCCCGTGTCAAAGCGGCCTGCCCTCCTCGGCTGGGCTGGGCGCCTCCGACCGGGGCCCCGCCCGCCGTCCCCGGGGAGGGCAGCGGGCCCAGGCGCCCAGCGCTCGCCCAGGGCCGGGTCCCCCGGGCAGCGGCCGTGCCGCGTGCGCCGGCAGGGCCAGGCGAGCGCCCGGCTTGCACGTGGCTCTTTGGGGTGTCCTGAGGTCCACAGGCACTGAGATTAAGTGGCCGTCGTCTGGCCTCTTTCAGACACCTTTGGTATATGCTCCTCCTGGTGAAAAACAAATCCAGTAACTCCTTTAAACAAATGAATCCATTCCACCAGTATTTACTGAGCGCCTACTATGTGCCAGGCTCTCTGCTGGGTGCTGAGGACGCTACCGTGGAGAAGACAAACTGGCCCTTTTGTGAAGTCGGTGGCATATTTCACTTTGATGAACTAATGCTCAAAAAAGGAACTGGAAAGGTATCAGTGATTTGAAATAATTGTCTTCACAACACCTGTCAGTGTATGAGAGGGTCGCCCAGGCCGCCAGGGGCTGCGCTTGGCCCCCCCGGGCCGGCGGTGGGCGCCACGCGAGCCGCGTGTGCACACGCGGGGCTTCCGAACCCTAGCGTTGTAACGGTGAGTCGGAGATAAATTAATATTGTTGAAATTAATGAGCTGAGAAATTGAAGCTCGCATCACTACATGAACAAATGTATTAATGCGTTCTACATAAATTAATGAGGACCGTCATTCTGACAAAAATTAAACAACACTAAAGTGGAAAGATTTTAAAGGGCACTCGTGCCAGGAGTCCACCGGAAGGCGTCCGCCGCACTGGGCACTCGAGCGCCAGGTTTTCTCTCTTATTCTAAGAGGAGAAAAAAGAAAGCCCCCGGGCCGCGCCGGGCCTCGCGTCTCCTCAGGGCCTTGGTCCGGAGAGGGCAGGGCGGGCGGGCGCTGCAGTGGCTCTGACCGCGGAGGGCCTGCGACTCACCATTACGATACTGAGCGACCAGCAGAGGGGAAACTGAGGCGCGTGCGGTTTCCACCTAGGGAGAGAGAGCAGGTTGGTTCACGTCTGCCGACCGACAGAGGGGCCTGCGGGGAGCCGGGGCCTCCGCCTGCCATTCGCCGGCGCTGGGGGGCGTGGGCGGCGCCGCCCTCGCCCGCAGGAGAGCCCGGGGCGCCCTCTCCGCAGGAGCCTTTGCGGGGGGCCGCAGGGCTCGTCCCCACGCGCACCCCGCCCCCGACGCAGGCCCCCCGCGCCTTGCCCGCGCCCCGGCGGCTAGCGGAGGGCGGGGCAGACACCCGGGGAAGGGGCGCCCGCAGGAGGCCGGCCCGCGCGCGCGGCGCCCGGTAACCGGCTGTCTCTCTCTTGCAGCTATGTCTGGGCTGGTAGTCCCGCCGATGTGAGGGGCCTTTGTTTACCTTCCGCAGCACCCAGCATCCAAGGACGGACTTCAGGGGACACGTTTCGTATATTGAGACATGCTGGTGGAGGCGGTATCTTCAAAGACGTCAGCAGCAGTCGAAATGCCACAAAAGACTTTGTTTAAAGATTTTATTTAAACTATTAAGAACCGACATGCAAACAGCCTACTTCTTCACGAACGATTCCATTTTATTGACTGAACTTTTCTCATATTTTCACATTTCTCAGTCCTGAAGAATAAGGAAAACAAAGCGACGCCTATTTTGTACCGAGTTTCTGACTCCGTCTTGGCTTTGTCTAGTACTTGCTATGTGTTGGGAGAAGCTTTGTGAATGCACCATTTTGATTATCATGAAACACTGATGAAAAATGCCTCCAAACATTTTTCTGTCCTCATCCTTAGATTCACAATGGTTGTGTATCTCTATAATGTGAAATATTTTTTTGTGGTGAACAAGGGGCCAAGGAGGTATGAGCCATCAAACTGGAAGAGAGGATGACTATACGGTTAGGATTCGGGGCGGCAGGGAGGGAGGGGGGTTTACCATTGCTTACCTTCATCTTAATGAAATGAAACTTTGTAACTTATTGTAGTTAGAAATTGTAACTTTGATATTGAATTCTCTTGCCTTCAACAAGCACACTGACAGAGAAAAAAAATGCTACTGTCTGTTGGTTAAAATATTCTCCCACTGCTAGAGCTTCCTGTTAAGCAAGCGTGATCTGCGACATTTTCCCACTTTTGCTAGTACTGTATACGATTGCATTCTTAGGCTACTGTGAGGTCCATGTTTCTTGTACCAGAAATTGTCCTTTTGACTTCTAGGTCCTTCTTCCCTAATGTGTTTTGTATGTGGTTATAAAATTGTAGACTTTTGTGATTTTGCCAAAGTTGTAGCTAAATATTTATACACTTGTCTTGAATTTTTTTCAGATTCACTTAAATATTTAGAAAAGAAAAAAAAAAACAAGTTTTATTCCTTATGTGTCTTATAAGGAATAAAATGGTCTCATTCAACACTTTTCCATGAACACTTCCAGTTGCTAAGGGACTTTATTTTGTAACATATCAATTATAAATATTGTATTTATCTTTGAGATTTTGTACATTGCTTTTCCCGCCACTTCTTTTCCTTTTCCTCTTCCTCGTCCGCATCGGCTTTGGGTCCCGGCCTGGTGTTGCGGTGCTGGGGGGCGCGTTAGGCCAAGAACTGTCTCTGATCTGTTTTGTCCAAACGAACCAATGTATTGCGTTTCATTTGTACTGAAAAAATTTGCTATTGTTTAGACTTTCCATCCTTTTTTTTTTATTTTGAGGAAAAGTCAAATTCATTGTTTATTTTTATATTATTTTTAAGTTATCTGAACAAATACTTTTGAAGAAGAAAACACTTCGTTGTATAGTCGAAGCAGAACGGCGCCCGCGGCCGGGACGGTCCCTGGTAGAGTCTGTGCATGTGGGACAGCCACGGGGGGGGCGCCGTGTGGGGCTGCGTCCTTATCTTATTTTATTTTTTTGTAGAATGTAAAAAAAGTCATTTTAGCTGCCACCCACGACTTTTGCCACATAGCTGAACTGTGTTTACTGGAAAATTCAGAGGCCTAAAGTTTAAAATAAAATTTACTTCCGATGTTTTAATTAAAATGTCTGCCACATGAACTTTTCTGATGCCTTAAAAGTGGACTTCTTTCCAGAACCTTTGTGCTGCTTTCCCACAGGCTGACACCGCAGGCGCGAGCCCCGCCCCGCCCGCAGAGGGGCGGCGAGACCCGCGCGCGCACAAGCACAACCCTGGTGACCCCCGCGTCGCTCCTTCCGCGTCCGATCCCGCGGCGCTCTGCCGCCTCCCGCGCTCACCTCCCCTTCGCGGAGGGGTGGGGTCCGGGGGGCGGTAAGGACCCTGGCTTTCCTTTTTTTTTTTTTTGAGCGATACTTTCGTGTACGGTCAGACCCAAGGGCGCTGTCTGTACCTTTGGAACTGGAGCGGCCTTCGGAGCTCGGCCACGAGGGGCCACACTGTCCCCACGGTGTGCCCCGCTCCCCGCAGACGCGGCGGCCGCTCGGCGCACGGCAGCAGATGTCAAATGGAAAACAGGAAGAGGGACTTTTAAAAAACTTTCTTGACAAAAAGCAAAACGATGCACGACTTAGAAAAGTGTCCATTCCAGGGACTAGGTGAACAGACAGAATGTCCCCGGTGGTCCGCAGGCCCTGCTCCGGCCTGTGACGGCCGGCGGGCCTTACTTAGCTACGTGGAAAAGCCTAGGAAGTGACTTTGGAACTAAATTGCCTCCATTTTAGTTTGTATCCGTCAGGGTTTGACCTAAGAACGAGCTCACGTGTACCTGTTCAGAGCGTTTGCCAGTTTCCTCATACCTGCACTCGGTTTGTGTTTAGATTAATTAGTCAACGCCTCGTCGCTTTACTGTCTCAAAATTGAGTGCTTCACTAAATGGTAGATTTTACTGTTAAAGACCCTACGATAAGATTGTTTTATCTGTACATTTTTTCAGATATTTAACTGTATAAAAATGTTCATTTTACACAATATTTAATTAAAGTATTTCTTGTCCGTGAATTTCACTCTGGGTAATTTCATGTCTTGATTACTACAACGACCAAGGGCACGCATGCACTGTGTCCACATACCTTGGGTTCCGGAGCTGTGCCTTGGCCGAGACAAAGAGGATTCATGGAAGAACCTTCTACGAAGGGACCGACCCTCAAATACTCGTCAACCCTGCAGAGAGAGATTCTTGTAGTTACTGAGACGGTTCTGGTCCCCGACGGGCCCGAGTGTTTGCTGTTCTGACGCGCTGACACACACTCGTCTGCACGTCTGTCAGACGCGGGACCCAGCACCACTGGGACGAACACAATTGCCAGGCTCACACTGAGGGGGGGCTCGGTCACCCCCTCCGCAGCCCCCCTGCTTCTGAACCTCAGGTCTGGCAGGTAGCAAATGCCCCATCACAGGCGCCACCGGGGCAAGAAGCGGCTTTGGGACCGCGCAGCGGATGACTCGGGGGGGCGGGCGGCAGGGCAGCAGGCACCGGTGCCAGCTGGGGACTGGCACGAGGGACACTGTGCCACCCCGGACTCCAGACCACAACAGCCCCACACACTGCCTGGGCCGCTGTGGGCGCAGCGGCAGCGACAGCTGCCAGCAGCACCCGGGGCCCCCCTGGCGGGCGGGCGGGTCCCAGCTGCCGCGGGAGCCCCTTTCCCAGCTCCCGCCTTTCCCAGCCCTGCCTCGGGGGCGACAGGCGGCTGGTGCGTGTTTTGGTTCACGCTCTCACACGTACGCACAAGTGTGATCCAAATTAGCGCTCGCAAATGTCCTCTTAATTACTTGTTCTGCTGAGCAAAACAGGAAACAATTACTCAAAACATAAAGAAACGTGTGACCGTCCTCCGCCTGCCCACGATGATCAGGTCCCTGCGACGGCCGCGTGCTGCAGCCCTCCAGACGGCGCCGCGGCGCAGAGGGGGCTCCGGGTGCTCCGCCGGCACCGCGCGCGCCCCGCCCCGCCCCGGGCCTGTCCGAGGTGCCCGGCGGCGGGGGCGCGGGCTGGGGGGCACCCTCCCCCCGCCTCTGGACTCCCGGGGCCAGGAGCCCCGGCTCAGGGTGGGGCCCGGGCCTGCGGCCGGGGAGGTGGCAACGGCTGCACGTGTGTATTTCGGACCAGAAGCCAGGGACGCCCGCTCCCTCGGTACAGGTGCCCATTATCGCCAGGCCGCCTTTCAAGGCCTTTCAAGCTTTTAAAGATTATTCAAAGCACTCGAAATGGGCTTCAATCTAATGCCTCATTTCATTGCATTAAACAGCCTAGTTAATAAAGAATCGATATATTCAAAGGGCAAGGTTATCTTTTGTCTATAAGGGGCGGTGTCATTCTGAACCTTTTATAGTTCAAATGCTGAAAAAGACCTCCTGAAATCCATACTCATCAAGTGGGTCAACAAGAGCGATGACGAGGCCGCAGAAAGGAGAGGGGCTGCCCCCTCGGAAGCCGCGCCCGGAGTGCCCGGACGAGGCCTCGGGAAAGGTCCGTTTGGCCTCGAGACGACGGGCCGCGACGGTCGGATTTTGCAGAGCACACGCACAGTCAGGCGGAGGCAGCGAGGCGGCGGGGGCGGCGCTGGGAGCTGCCATCCCGTGAGCCGCTCCCCCCTCCCCGCAGATAATAGGAGTTGTTGATAACTGAAGTGTCAATATGCCAAAGAGTGGTTTCTGAATGTGAGTCCTTGTGCTCCCGGCTCCCGCCGATCCCGGGCCTGATAAGGGCGCAGCTGCCCGTGGACGCCCGGGCGGCCCCACAATTAACGCCGCGAATAAATCAGACAAAGGGGCCGGCCTGCCTCAGACCCGGTGAGACAATCCCTGGGTCTACCCTTCAAGGACTCCTTTTATGTCGGAATAAGGTTGCTTTTAATGAAATTTAAACTCATCAGAGGAAATCAAAAACCTCCAATCAGATTACAAATTGATTTTTTGGTCATTTGTCATTTCCCAGTGCGGAGCTGCAGGTTTCCCGGGGAGCCGGCGTGCGCGCGGCCCCCAGCCCCGGCCTGGGGACACAGGCCCTGCGTCTGACCCTCCGGCACGCTCGGACACGGTTCGGACTCTGCCCTCCCCGCAAAAGGAGCGGACCGTCGGGAGTGGGCGCCGCTAAGCTCCGAGTCCAGCCGCAGCCCCGCCCGGGGAAGCCCCGCCGACCTCAGTGGGTGCACGGAGCCCCAGGCCTGCAGCTGGGTCTGCAGACAGCCAGCGGGGCTCTCTCTCTGCGACCGTGGCGGGTTTGGGTCGCGCCTGCCCTGAATCTGCTCAATGCCGCACCCACACGGGGCCACGCGGAGCCCCCAGCTGCTTGCATGGAGCTTGCTTACAACGCGGGGTGGTGAGGGAACGCGGCCAGCCCTGCTCAGCCACGCGGCTTCAGTGCACACGCTCGCCGCGTCGCCCACCTGTTCTGCCTGCCAGGCAATCAGGGGACCTTCCCCACGCTCCCGCCACACCCTGGGAGCCTAGGGCCACCCGCCACCCGCCTGCAGCCTCCCGGGGCTCTCCCCACACACCTGGACAGACTTGAGCTTGAGGACAAGGCCCCACCACGCCTTCCTCTCCGTCCGCCCTTGCAGCGGGGCGCCCGGTCCAGGCGGAAGGGGCCCACCGAGCGTCCAGGCTGGGTCTGAAGAGTGTTTCGTCCTCCTGGGAAGACTGGGCCCACGGAAGCAGCAGGAGGGACGTGAATACCATTCCTGACTCAAGGTTGGCCGAGACCACCTTTTAAAAAACCATCTCTAAAGCGAGTCGAACCCGCTTCACTTCCGCCGGCAGTGAATGAGCACGGTACCTCGCCCATCCTCCCGGGCGGAGCGCCGGGCCCTGCCATTCCATCGTCGCATTGGGAGGTCCCAGGGGCGCAGCTGGAGCTGGCCCCTCTCCCGGGTGACGGAACTGCCACCGGGGAGGGGAACGACCAGCCGAGGTCGGAGGGCTGGCAGGACCGGGGCCGGTGCCAAGTGGAGCCACCAACCCGCCAGCCCTGGGTCCTCCCCACTGACGTGGGCGTCGAGGGGAAGGGCTCTGATCGCTCACGAGGGCACCGTTCCTGGCTGGCACCCCGCCCGCCGACCTTCTCCAAGCACAGTCACCCCAAAGGCCAGCTCCAAGCAGCCGCGTGCTGGGGGCCGGGGCTTCGACGCGTGAACGGGGTGGGCGGTGCCCAAAGCAGCCGCTGTGCTGCCCAGAGAAGGTTTCTCCCGAGGCCGTGACGGGTAAGACAGGGTGGCCCTGGGGCGAGTCCAGACACATGGACGGAGGGGACCCCGAGTCCCTGCCCCTGGTTCGGGACAGACACGGTGAGCGCACGCGCAGCGGGGAACGTGACCTTGTCCACGAGTCGTGCGGGCTGACGGGGCCGCGTGGGGTGCGGGGGTGGCGGGTAAGCGAAACGACGCCCAGCTCACATGCACCGCAGAGCAAACCAGGACGGCCAGGAGCCCCAAGACGTGCGGGAGCCCCAGCTGTGAAGAGCGCGGGAACCGTATTCAGGGACAGGGGGGCGGGGGCGGCAAAGACAGCGAGCGGCATGCGCAGGGCGCCTGAGTGGCCGCAGCAACGGGACGGAGCGAAAGGAACCCATCGGCCCGGGCAGGGGCGGAGGGCCTTCCTAGGGCAGACGAAACCCAGCCCGATCGCTGAGCAAGTCCTCGGGCCGGCGCAGCGTGCGGGAGCCCCTGCCCGGGCAGCGTGGGGCCGGGCGTGGCGCCAGCTCTTGCGGGGAGCACGGGGAGCGGGCCCGCGGCCCAGAGCGGCTGTTCCGAAGCGCCCACGAAGCTTTCCAAAGGCCCGCGGGTTGTTTGGCGAAAGGAATGAAAGGAGCTCTAAACAAATGGAAAGACACCATGGTCGTGGGCTGGAAAACAGTACCAGGGGAGCGGCCGCACGCAGCACGGTAACCAACGGCTCTGGCGCCACCCGTATCGGAAGCAAGGCCGGCTCCTGCAGGGACCGGCGAGCCGGTCCGAGGAGGCACGCGCGCCCTCTCTGGGGGGGCCCGTTGGCTGGAGCGTCGCCCTGTAACCAGAGGGCCTGCCAGCTCGGTTCCCATCAGGGCACGTGCCGGGTTGTGGGTTCGAGCCCCGGCTGGGGCGTGTGCAGGAGGCAGCTGACCAGTGTTTCTCTCACGTCGCCATTTCTCTCTCCTTTCCCCTCTCTCCCGAATGAGAATAATATAAACCTTGAAAAAAAGGCACGCGGTATTGCAAGAACCCAGAATAACCAAACGATCTCTAATAAGAACAAAGTCAGAGGGCTCGGACTTTTTAATTTCGAAACTTGCTAAAAGAAAGAGAAGTCGGGACAGGACAAACATTGGCGCAGGACAGATGGAGGGACCGAGGGGGTGGACCCGCGAGTCCAGGCCCGCGTTTCCCTGGTCGACGGGTGTCAACAAGGGCACCACGCCCACCTCCAAGGCCGCTCAATGGGAAAAGCAGAGCCCCTTCGGTACACGGTGCCGGGGGACCGGCCGCTGCAGGCAAAAGACTGAGAACGGGACACTGTGCTTGCGCCGTGGACAAAACCGATGCAAGGACCTCCACGTGAGAGCTGAACTCCGAGACTCTTGAACACGTCTTTATGACTTCAGATTGGACAGGGGATGTGGCACGAACTGGGCCATTGTGCGTGTGACACCAACCGTATGAGCCACAAAGAACAGACCAGCCAGACTTCATCAAAACCACAAACACCTAGGTTTCAAAAGGCACCTCCCGGAAAGTGAAAACACAGCTGAAGGGGCGGGGGGCACTGTGGGAAAATCCCGTCCCAGACCCAGGATTTGCGTTGAGACAACATAAAACACAGGCAATAAAAAGGCACATGGTCCCATTTAAAAATGGGCAACCGATCTAACTAGGCATTTCTTCAAAGAAGACACACAGAAGGCCACAAGCAGAGGGGAAGACACTCCGCATGGCGAGGCGTCAGGGAGCTGCAGAGGGGAACCACAGTAAGACGCCACCTCACACCCAGCGGGGCAGCCGCGATAGAAGCGTCAGACGAGGACAAGCGTCGGTGAGGACGCGGAGGCGCCGCGCCCTCGGGTGCCGCTGCGGGGCACGTGGAAGGGGCTGGCGCTGGAGGCTGCCCGGCAGTTCACCCGGAGCTGCCAGGGGACCCAGGCGCCCGGAGACGTGAAGACGTATGTCCCTTCACTCACAACAGCCAACAGGCGCAGCGGCCGGCGTGCCCACCGGGAATGGATTGTTAAAATCGGCGTACCCACGCCACGGAGTGGTATTCAGCCGTAAAAGGAACCAAGTTCTCACACATGCTAATCATGAACGAACCTGGGAAACGTGCTACGTGAAGGAAGCCAGCCACACAAAAAAACGTGTATTATGCGTTTCCATTCATATGAAACGTCCAGAACAGGCAAACCCACAGAGATGGGAACCGGACCAGCACTGCTCAGGGCTGGGAGCTAGGGCAGGTGGGGGGGGCGGCAGATGGGGGGGCGGGGGGGCAGCTGGAGGCACCGGGGAGCGGCTCTTCCCGGGGCAGTGGAAGTGCTCTACAATTGAGTGCGGGGGTGGTCGCTCGTATCTGTGAACACACTAAAGCCCGCTGAATTGTACATTTTCAATGGGTGAATTGTATGGTCTGTGAATTATTTCTCAATAAAGCTGTTATAGAAAAAGTCCTGTGGTTTTATCAAAGCATAAAAGAAAATCAACGTCGCTCTTCATGGAGAATCAAGGCTTTCGGTTTTCTGGGGAGACCGCGTTTCCTGGAGCAAGCGGCTCGGACTCCGGTCCCCGCGGCGCACCGCGGTCTGCACCCAGTGGGACACCGGCCGCCCGGCCACCCGCTCCCAGGGAGGGGCCCCTGGGTGCCCCCAGGCTGCAGCGGGGGACGGTGGCCCGACGTGCTCTGCCCCGGCCCCCCAACACCCGGTCGGGGTCCAGCCCTGTCCGGGGAGCAGGGGCCTGAAGGAAGACAAGCCTCGGCCTTCCCGTCGCCGAGGTGGGCGCCCCGCCCCCCAAGGCAGGGGCCGCGGCGCGTCTGAGCGAGGGCCACAGGAGCTGCCGGGCGCGGCCCCTCCGGGCCAGCGGGCGCCTTTCGGTCGCCTTTAGCCCAGCCCTGACCTGGGTGGGGAAACCGAGGGAGACACAGAGGAGTGAGGACACTAAATGGAACGTCTGTGCGGGTCGCAGAGGACACGAGAGCCCGAAGGCTGCTCTGGGGGCCCTGGCGCGTCCGCCGGAGGAGGGTCGGGTCCCCTGGGGACGCCAGAGGACCTCGTGCGCGAGGCACCAGCGGTGCCCCGGGTCGCTGCAGGGCCTCGGGGCAAGGGCCGGGGATGAAAGGCAAAAGTGCACCTTGAAAACCCCGATTGTCCTCAGGCGCCGGAACGCCGCCGAGGGGCCTTTTCCCGCTTTGGGGAAGCTAAGGGCAGGCCGAGCCCCGAAGCCGCTGACGGGGGGGCCTTTGGTGGGGACAGGAGATGGCAGGGGAGGGCGAGGCTGACGCACAAGGAGCCCCCCCGGGTCCCGGAGACGCTCAGGGACACGAGGTGACGCGCCCGCTCTGACGGCCAGGACAGTGGCAGCGGGAGGCGCGCCCCGAACCGAGCAGGCTGCCCGGACGCGCTCGCGCCTGGAGACGCGCTGTGGGGCTCTGGGGACGCGGCCTTGAGAAGGAAACGCGCACAGTTCTTGGACACCCAGCCAACACGAGCTGCCGCGGCCTTTGCCGGGGGGTGTTTCCCTGGGCTGCGGCCGGGGCCAGAGACGTCCCACGTGGGGTGAAGCGCCCACTGGACCAACGCTGACGCCTCCCCGCAGGCCGTGGGGGGCCGGGGCGGCCCCAGGGTGCGGGCGGCTCCCTGTGGAACCGGCCCTCACGGCCTTGCACCGCGTCGCCTCAAAACAGGGCTGCAGGTGCAGTGAGGGTCCCTTGGGGGGCGGCTGGAGTCCCGCCCAGAGCCTGGGCCCCCGCGGTGCCACCGTCACCATTCCACACATCCAAGGTGCCACTTTGGCGCATTCTTGTCACGGAATGGCCTTCATCAGCCCAGGGGTCCCTGGGCCGGGCGGCTTGTCTCGAACGCGCGCGGCCACGTCGGGGCGTTCAGACACACACCCGCGTGCGGCAGCCTCTCCTGCTGGCGGCAGACTGAGCGGCCTCACCGTCCGACAGGCCCCTCGCGCCATCTTAACAGACGGCCGTGGTGTGAGCCCCGATTCCGGTGGCAGCCGGAGACGCGGGGACATTTTTGGGGGAAGGCCTTTTTAGCGCCAGGCAGACGAAGTCAGTCGGAGGCCCTCCTGCCTTTGAAGAGGCCGGCAGGCAGGCCACCAAGGGTGGCTGGTTGGTGACAGGAACGGAGCTCAGAGCCGCCGCACGGCACTCACGCAGGAATCGCGTCTTGTGAAACGGCGCAAGTTGCAAAACTGACACTTCAGGGCCCGGGTCCCCTCCTGCGTTGAGCCGCGGGAGTGGTGGGCCACGCCTGGGCTGGGAGATGCCTTGGCTGGGGACAGTGACAGTGAACACGCCTCCCCCCCCCCCCAGGCCTGCGCACTGGGACCGGTGAGGGTGGAGCGCCTCCGGCCCTAACAGACGTGCGTGGAGATCGTCATCTTCCCTCTCCCGAAACCAGGCCTCTGTCACCTCAGAGCCGGGCGTGGGGCAGGGTGGGGGCGGCTGCAAACGCTCTGCTTCAGGGAACTTACTTTCCTTCCGAAGGGCGTCCTTCCCCGGCCACGTGGGACAGACTGCACCGTGCTAAGTGCCGTGGGGGGCGGGCGCTGGCGGGGGCCGCCATCGCCCAGCGTTTACAGGCTGCGACCGGGTGGGCCCACCCCGAGTCAGCCTGAAGTGGGGGGCTGGGGGAGGGGCGATGGGGGCCCACGGGGGCTCGGTCAGCCTGGGCTTGCCCCGCGGGGAAGCCCCAGGCAGGAGCGGACGGGCGTCGGCTGAGGCGGCGACAGCGGCCCGGCGGCTGTGTGTCCCCCTAGAACTTCTCTAATCGGAACCGATCTTGCTGTCAGGAGGCTGGAGGCCGTCAGGCGTGAGCCACGGCGGCGGCAATTTCCCGGACGCGCAGGCCGGCGGAGCCTGGGGCGCGCGGGCTTTTCCCCCACGTCTAACAAGAATCAATATTTAAGATTATGCAATGTCCGTACCAGCCCGAAGTAGCTGCCAACCCAAGGACAACGGCTGGATAATTTACAATGCGAGGAATCCATTCTTTTTGAGAGAGGGGAAGGGAAAAATCAAGATTTAAGCTTTTTATCCTGGGCTGAACTTTTCTCCTTCATTCTTAAAGACACCAGACGTAAATAAACCATCCATTTTGTTTTGTGAGAACAGTGTGTACTTTGCACAGACTCGGAACAAAATGACAGGCTAGCGTCGGGTTCTGGATCCCGGGTCTCGGCCATGACCAGCTTCTCCTCGTCACTCGGTCCCACCCGCGTGACACACAGCAGTGCCCTGCCCCGCCCCCCGGCTCCTGCCCTCGGAGTCTGTCACCCCAACAACCAGCAGAACGAGCCCTGTTATTGTCAGCTACTAATGGTTCTTCGGCCTCATGTTTTTAATGTGAAGATTAAATATTTATAGAGGCCTCGTCAGCAGCAGCCCGTACGCGCCCCGCCCCCCGCCCCGGAAGCCGCAGCCGGCCAGGCTCGCTCACGTGGAGTCAGGGGTCGCAGGTCAAGGGAGCAGGCGGCGGCATCTGCTGTCACCAGGGCTGGCCCTTATTTATGGGGCAGGGCTTGTTCCTTTGTCTCCAGTTACGGGAATCACTGGCCTCTGCCACCCGGGACGTGACCCGCCAGGTGCCCACCTGGACACTGGCCATCGCAGGGTGTCGCTGAAAGAGGCGGGAAGCACCGCCCTTTCCCACCACCTGCAGGAAAGGACAAGGAGGGATGGGGTCTGAGCAGAGAACAGCTGGGGGGGAAGGGCACTGGGGTCCCCAGGGGCGGGGGCGGGACCCCAGGGCACCGACACGGGCCACCGGCTCAGCAGGCGTCTTCGGTCCGACTCACACCTGGCCGCTCCCTCACCTTGCTCTCCTCTTTGCCTCTCGGTGCCAGCAGGTCAGCCTGGCTGCTGTGACGAGCTGTCTCTGCCCAGAGGGCGGCAGCTTGGGCTGCACTGTGGCCGCCAGCCCGAGCCAAGGTGGGCTGGGACGGCGGCCGCAGCGCTGGCCGGGCAGACGGCAGGACCAGGCCCCACGCAGGGGACCGTGGGCGGGGGATCGGCGGCCTCGCAGGGCGCCCAGGGAAGAGGGGGCACGTCCCAGCCAGTCAGCCGCCCGTGGACCCTCAGGGTGTGAGAGGGTCTGGGGATGGCCCGGGGCCTGGTGGTGGGGGCGGCCGGTCGGAACGCCAGGTGCAGCCCGGGCACCAGGACACAGGCGGGGTCTGGGTGGAACCGCCCTGGGCTTTAAAAGGGGCAAGCGCGCCTGCGAGCCCAGGCATGGCCTGCACCCTGGGGCGGGCTCCCGGGGCCAGAGCCGGCGAGGCGAGCCCAGCCCGGGGCGGGGGGCAGGGCCCGGACCAGGGCGGCCCCCGGAGCCCAGTGGGGAGGCCACTGTGGGTGGACAGATGGGCAGCAGGACACAAGGGAGCAGCCGCCCCGGGGGGACAAAGCAGAACTGCACACCATCTGCTCTGCACCCGCCTGCTCGGGGGTCCCTGCCTTGGGGAGCCCGGAAGGTGCGTGCACCCCCACCCACGCACTGAGGGTCCTTAGTCCAGAAGGTCCAGGGAGGGTGCTTGGGCCCCGATGAGGGAGGCGGGGGAGTGGGAAGCACCTGGGGAAACGTGGGGTGAGCCCGCGGCCTCGGGGATGCGGTTCCCCCCGCCGGACGAGTCGGGGGTGAGGTCGGCCTGTTCCTTACGGGGCTGTTTACGACCCCAAGGGGCCGGCGGAGACGGGCGCGCTTTGCGGGCACCACGAGCGACAGCGAGCACTGCTGGGGACACAGGGTGGCAAGGCCCGCGTGCTGAACGCCAGGGGAACTCACCCCCCAGCCCCGCGGAGCCGTGGGGGACGGCGGCCCTGGCCTGGCCGTGGCACGAGCCCCAAGCGGAGGCCCTGTCGGTGCCAGGCCACCCGCTGCTGGTGACTCGAGGAGGGAAACCGAGGCACTGATGGCCTGGCTCTCCTGCATCTGGAACTTTCCTCCGCGCTGGGCAGAGGGCCAGAAAGGCCACCGCCTGTCCTCCCGACCGTGCGGCCCGCCAGGGAGGCTCACACGTCCCCACGGGCCCCGGTCCGAGGGCCACTTGTCCCCACGGGCCCAGCTCTCCGCAGCGGGGTGGCCGCACCTGCCCGCCCGCCCGCGTCATGGGGCTGCTGAGAGTGTCCGTGAGACGAGTGACGTCCACCCAGGAGGCTTGTACACCGGGAAGCACCGCCCACGCGTGAGGGCTGCTCTTGTCTCCACACCTGAGGGATGCACGGGCGCTTCTTCAGGCTCCCGGCATCACGGGGACCCTAGCCCTTCCCCAGAACGAGCTGGGGACAGCCACAGAGAGCAAGGGCGGCACCAGCAGCTCGAGCCGGAAACGGGCCTGATGCCCCCCCGAGGGTGACGCTGCCCTGCGCCCCGGGACGCAGGCAGCTCTCGGGGTCTCTCATCTGCGCACCCCTCGCCAGAGCTGGCCATGAACGTGGCCCCCCGCCCGGGCAAGTCCGCGTCGGAGAGGACGCGAGAGGCCTGAAACGCTGCGCCTGATGTGGGGGCGTCGATAAGGGGACATCGATCGTCCCTGAGACGGACCCGGCGGGGCCTCCACGGGAGACTGGCCCGAGAACCGCCTGCGAGGACTGCGCCCGAGGGCCCGGCGCGGCGGCCGCTCCTGACCCTACGATGTGATGAACGCGCATTGATTTCTTCAGTGCCTCTCAGAGCCCAGCGCTCCCCGCGCACTTACTGCAAAGTGCCCGAGACCGGACCGAAGTCGGGCCCCATGGGGAGACCGGGTCCACACGCACGGGCGTCCCGGGGCTCCGGGGCAGGCGGCGGGAGGCGGTGGGCCTTCGGCCGCCCCCAGTTCCAGACTCCTAAGGAAGTTGCCCAGCTCCATTCGGGGGCCGGCCCCTGCCTCCCAGAAAAACCAAAATGAGGGGCGAGTGGGGAAGGTGAAGCCCTGGGCTCTCAGGACGGGGCCCGGAAGAACGCGCAGGCACTCAGTGCACGCCGGGCCCTCCAGGCTCTCGGCCTCCCAGGCCCGGCTCTTGGCCCAGCCCTTGGCCCACCCTGTCCTGCCCGCGGCTGCCGCCGCCCAGCCCAACAGGCACAGCTCCCCGGGGCTTGTTGGAGGAGGATCCGGAGACGCCCAGGCCCTCCAAAAACAAAACCGTTTCCTAGAAACTTTCTGTTGGAAATAACTTCAAACATATAGGAAGGCTGGCAGAATAGAAACAGCGGAAGGCAGGCCCGATCTCCCTTCCCAGCTCATGGGCCGCTCCGAGCATCACGCCGACCCGCGTCGGCCTGCGGGTTCTGAAGGGTGGGCACGCAGCAGCGAGGCTTCCGTCCCCAGCCGGGCGGTGGGGGCCCCTGGGGGGCCCTGGGCCGAGCCGCCGCCCCGCGGCCCAGCTCTGTCCCGCCCTGCGTCGGCCCGCTCACACAGGGCCCATCCAGGAGCAGGTGTGGTTGTCAGCTGCCGTATTGCTTTAGTCTCTTTCTCTCTGGAACTTCCTCTTAGCCTTTGTCTTCTCTGACACACATCTTTCTGGAGGAAAAATCTCCAGGGTTCCGTAGCAGCTTCGACCTGGGCTGCTGCCTCTGGGGGTGGGAAGAGCCCGCTCGTGTCTCCTACGGACACGGGCCAGCCGTGTTCTTGACCGTGGACTGGGCTGTGTGCTGCTGGGCAGGTGGGGCCGGTGGCGCCCACCTGAAGGTGCCCCCAAGGTGGCTGTGGGGGCCCAGGTGAGCCACCAGCCCCCTGGCTCACAGGCCCACGACGTGGGCGGCGACCCTCGAGGCGTGCTGGCATCCGCGAGGCCCTTGGGCTGCCGCCTCCTGGGGCGCTTGGGGAACCAACTCCCGGCCGGCAGCGCCCCCGAGTCTCTGCTGAGCGAGGAGGCTGAGGAGCCCGGTTCCCGCTCAGCTGAGAGCGAACTGGACTGAGACGGATTCTCACGGTGACCTGGCTCTGCACTTGAGGCTGTTCCCAGGGAGCCCGGTGATCAGACCGGGGATGGGGGGGCCCGGGGGGGCGGAGCAGCCTCTGGAACAGCTGACCTCCCATTGTGTCCGGGTTCAGGTAACATGCAGAAAAGAGAGAGCAGGGCGTCAGAAGGAGAAACACGAGGGGGCCTTTGTCTGACTAGGGGTGGGGAGGCGCAGGGCAGTAAGGCCAGCGGCCAGGCCCCGGCCGCCGCCTCTGGCCGGGCAGAGCTCGCCCCGTCAGTCAGGGCCCCGTCTCCTATGGCGAGACTGCCCGCGAACACGCAGAGGGAGGCGTGGGAGTGACTGTCAGACCTGCAGAGTGACCTGCGGTGCGTGGGGGCAGAACCGGGACAAGGGCATCGCCGGCAGTTAACCCTTCGGAAAACAGGAGATGCACCTGAAGAACTTGCCCATATGGACCAGGATACCCCTCGGCCGACCGCTGAGAGCACCCAGCAATTGCCGGTTGCTGTGCAGGAGGAGAAGCGGGAGTGGGGTGAGCTAAAACAAGACAAAACGAAGCCCCCCCAAACGAGCGCACAAACAAAAGGCCCGTGTGCTGTTCACAAGCCGAATTTAGGGGGAACCGGAACTGGCTGGCTGGTTGAAAACTAAACGTGTTTCACAGTTTCTGTTTGAACAGTCAGTGAAATATCCCCAAAGGAAGAAATGGCCTTCGAGGGGAGACTGAATCGGGCTTGGGGCTGAAGGGCCTCAGGCGGGGCCCAGCGGGCGCTCTCGGCGGGAGGAAAGGGGCGTCTAAGAACCCGGGGGGTGGGGCGTAGCTCCATGGAAGCCCCAGGTGCGCACAGCAGAGGGAGGTCCGTCCACAAATGAATCATGGTCGTGGCTTTCGGGGGCAGGGACGTAACTCCAGCCTGACTCATAGGAGACCCACGACACTTTTAAGATACTTACACTAATAAGGGCATCTTCACGGGTGCAGGGAAAGCATTCGATGGAATTCAGCTCCTTCACATGGAAACTCTCAGCAAGCGAGAAATGGAAGGGGACGTGCATTGCCCGGGGAAGCCTGCAGCTGGCGCTGTGCTCAGCGGCGAGAGCCTGCATGGCTCTCCCCCCCAGGCAGGGAGCGCGCAGGACTGTCCATCCTTTTCACGTCCACTCAGCTGCCCTGGAGGCGGTAACCGACGAAATAAGGTTAGAAAAAGACACGGAAGGCATCGCAATGGGAGAGGAAGATGTAACGCTCTTTTTAAAGTCACAGGCGCCATGATTCTATACGGAGAAAGTCCTGCATGACTGAAAGGAAAATGACGAGAATTAGCAAATTTTTAAAAGATGTGATATGCAAGGACAAACTGGAAATCAGCGGAGTCAAGGCCATGAAAGGAAAGGAAAGCGTGAGACACTGTCACAGGCGGGGATATGACGAGTAAACGTGCCCTGACATCTTGGACGTGATCCCAGAACTAGACGTTCGTGAAAAAACTGGTGAAATCGCACCCAGTCTGTCGGCTGGTTAACAGCATTTACGAGAGTTAACGTCTCCGTTTTTATACGTGCACCACCGTCCCCTAAGGAAGCTGGGCTGGGTCTGAATGGGGACACTGTCTTATCTTTGCAGCTCTTTTTTAAGTCTAAAACTATACCAAAATGAAAAGTTTCAGCACACAAAAGACGGTGGCAGAGGCAGCCTGCGCGCGCCGGGGCCATGGGGCTCCGGAGGCAGCGGCGGCACCCGAGGCTCTAACCCGGCCCGTCTTTCCTCCGTGTCTAGAAGCTACTCCGGCAGCTCGGCCCTTCGACTTCCTCCCAAAGAGTCTGAGGCTGCTTAACACCCTAGGATACACTCTGGCAGCTTCCGGAGATCCCCACCGAAGAAAGTAAAAGGGCGGGCCCCGCGTTTCTAACACGTGCAAGTAACAGTGGAACTGCTTCTGGCATATACATACATGTAAAAAGAACCCCTACCACGCAACGTGGAAATGGCAAATTTAAAAACGAGATAGGAGCCAACAGCCTTGTTGCTGAGAACACACAAAATCGGCCAGGAAGAACATGGACAGAGTTTAGTGCCCCAGGTCGCCCAGGAAAAGTGACATAAACCCACGAGACACCACTCCACACCCCCCGGGGTGAATGAAGGAGAATGATGGCCCTCGATGCTGCGTCCACAGCCGGTGCAGCCTCTCCGGAAAACCGCCGGCGTCTGTAAAGGCAGATGGAACCCCGCCGTGTGCACACGTCGGAGAGGCGCACGTGTCTGTCCGCAGAAGATCCGAATGAGAGGGCCCACAGCAGCTTCAATGATAAAAGCTAAACGCCGGAGACAGCCCCGAGCCCACGGGCGGAAGAACAGCTGGCCCGCAGCACGTCCTTGCAGCGGGACAGGATGCGGCAGGGAGGTGGGCTTGGACGCAGGCGACCACGCGGCTCGATGTCAGGCCGCTGAGCCGCAGCGGCCGGTCTGCGCCCCCGGGCAGGAAGCGCTCCCGGAACTGACCCCGCCACAGGGGCAGGGCAGGGGCCCCCATGCGGGGTGGGGGGCCGATGGGCTGGGAGGGCTGGGGGATGTTCTCGGAGCGGCGGTAAACACCCTCCGCGCTGCACAAGCCCCCCACGCCCCTGCCCGTAGGTGTTCACCACATTTTGTTCATATGCCTCCCTTCATGGGAGGGGGGCTGTTCCCACCTTCCGGCTCTTGTGGGTCATGCTGCTGTGAACACGCATGTGCAGCTACCAAGAGAAGTTCTGTGTCTGGACTGGAGTGTCGGCCACACGTTTCAAACCCATTAGACAGCACGCTGAAAATCTGCGCAGCACGTATTCATTCCACGTGACGGGCCCAGGGTGCGGCCCTTCACTGCCTCCGTGTGGCCTGGGGTCTCTACGCCTGGGGTCAAGCGTCAGGGCCACCTTCCACCCAGCGCCCGTTGGGACGGGCTCTCACACGCCCACTTATGGCCCGTGTGGCAGAGGTGGCCTCGGGCCGCCACCATCTTTCAAGCACTTTGAATTTTGTGAGTTGGTTTTTAAAGCTCCTTTTTATCACCTCCATAGATTGAACTTGAAGGACGGTTATTTGACATACAAAGCACACGATTTGTCGCTGGTAAATTTCTTCAACGATAGACCAGCATTTGGACAATGGATATATTAGCATTTTGTAAATGTTACTATCTCTCCATAAACTATTAGTGTCGATCGCTGTCGATGCCAATACCATCGGGACACCTTGGCCTCGTCGAACTGAGGCCACACGGGGTGCAGCAGGGACCGCCGTCCGCGTAACGTCCAAAAGGTGGCTTCTCAGGCCAGAGTCACAGTGAGGCTATTTGGTGTCACGGGGGCGGGGGGCGCGCGGGGGTGGTGGTGGTGCTGCCGCGAGCCCCGGGGACCTCTCCTGGGGCTGCGGGAGAGGCCGACCGACCGCAGGGAGGAGGCCGGGAGGAGCCCCTGAGTGAGGCCAGAGTCGGGGCGCATGTGCGCGTGCCGCCTGCCCCCCAGGACGCACCACACCGCTGGCCACCCTCACACCGCTCAGGGCGGCGGGCTGGCGCCACCCGGGGGAGCCGCAAGCCGAGCAGGAGGGCGGACAGAGTCTCATCTCCAAGGTCTCTCCCCTGCAGGGCTGGGCACGGCCTGCGTCTCCCCAGTTTTCTTGGCCCCGTTAGCCATATGGGGGAGTGGGGAGCTGAGCGACTCACTCACTTGGAAGCGGGCTTCGCTTTTCCAGCGTCCTCCGTAGGAGCTTACGGAGCCCCTAGAAATCACCGGAGGGCCCCGGAGAACGTCTTTCCGCAGACCTTGCTCACATCTCCAGGCTGGCGGCCGCCGTTCAGGGGCAGAGCGCTGTCCTCGCCGCGCCACCGAGCGAAGGCCGCGGAGACGTTCGGCCGTCTCTGAGGAAGACGGCAGGAGGCAGCCGTGCTCAGGGAGCGGCACCCGAGTTGTTTCCCGGCGCCACTTTGGTTCCGAGGCTCCTGGTGAAGGGGCTGGGCACTGGGCAGCCACTCGCCAGCCAAGGGTCACCCTAAGGGACAGAAGCTCAGAGACGGTGACATGCAGCTCAGCTCACCAGAGACACAACAGTGACTTTGAAAATGAAATAAAGGTATTTTTCGGGGAAACCCATCAAGTTTTGTACTGAAAGTGAGGCCTTATTAAAAGGTTGTACCTTATATGACTTCCTTTTTTACGTCCCAAATTAAAACCTGACATTTTACTATTGAGAATGTCAAACATGCACCAAGTATAGAGGATGGCACGATGGGCCCTGTGCACCTATAGCCCCGCCTCCGTACCCACTGAACTCCGCCCCCACTTAGGCCCCGCCCCCAAGGACCTCCTTTCCCGGGGAAAATGGACCAACTTTTATTTATTTACTTATTTAATTTATTGGGGTAACATTAGCTAGCAAAACCAAAGCGGTTCCAAGTGTACAACTCAAACAAGTATCTGCAGGCTGCACCGTGCGCCCATCACCCCAAGCAGCCTCTCCCCGCCCCCTTTGCCCACCTCCCCCTCCCCTCTCCCCCCGGCCTCTGGCTATCACCTCCCTGCTGTCTCTGTGTGTTTTATATACATACACATGCATATGCATGTAATTGTTTTTGCTCAATCCCTTCACCTTCTTTCACTCAGCCCCCCGACATCCTTCCCCATACATATCTTAACTGTACGTGTTTGACAAATAAGAGAGACACTCGCTCAACCTCCATTTGCATTAAGATGGATTTTTTCCATTGCCCCAGAAGGTCCCTTCAGGCTACTTCCTCAGGAACCCCCCCGCACCCCACGCAGGCAGCCGGCCTCCTGGGGGGTTTCCACCACAGGGGGACCCTGCGTCCTCCTGGGCGCCACACTGCGGAAGTCACGGAGTCGGTCCTCTCCCACGGTCGTCTTTGCTCCATGTGTCCGAGTCCCTCACGCTGGTGCACCGGTGGTCATTTCTCGTCACTGCCTAGTAGCTCGTTGTGTGCACAGACCACAGCGTGGGTATCCGCGCCTCTGTTGGGGGCACTGAGGTTATGTCCAGTTTTGGGTGATTGTGAACACAACCGCTCAGCCTTCCGGCTTTGTCCTTTTTAAGGTTATGTTGAATCCTCCAGGCTGTTTGCATATCCATATGGTTTTAAACGTCTTGGCAATTTCCATACAATCTTGTGGGGATTATGGTTGGAATTGCATGGGAACTCTAGATCAATTTTCAGAGAATTGACATCATAACCACATTAATTTTCTGACCCATGAACACAATATACCCATCTCTCCATTCATTCTGATCTTTAATTTCTCTGATACTTTGTAGTCCTCAGTACAGAGAGCTTGTACATCCTTCCTTTAATCTATTTCTAAGTCTATTTTTTGTTCAATTACAAATACTACTTTTGAGTGCTGCACCTGTTTCTATTTGCTTGCTGACAGCGTAAGGTGCCACCGTTGGCCTTTGCATGTTGGCCTCACATCCGTGACGTTGCTAGATTCCCCTCCGCGGTCCCACAGTCTTTTCCTGTCGGTTCAGTCGGATGTTCTAGGCACACAGTCAGGCCACCTGTCAACAGGCACGGTTTCCTCCTTCCTTTCCTGCCTTTAGGAACCGTTTACTTCCCTCACTGCGCGGGCCGGTGGGTCAGGCCAACGCCAAGTAGACGGGGCGGGAGACGGTGTCGCCTGGTCCCCATCTCGGGAAAAGCTCGTCAACATTCCACAGGTGCCTTTCGCTGGGCTGAGAAACTTCCTTTCCTTTCCTAGTTTGTTGTGGGTTGAGTGTTTTCGGATGCTTTTTCTGCATCTGTTGAGAGGATTTTAAAAAAATTTTCCTCTTCATTCTGTTCATGTGGCAAATTATACGGATTGGTCCCCGAACATGAAGCCAACCTTGCATTCCTGGCAGAACTCACTGGGTCCTTGCTTTCCTTCACTCGATCTTTTGGTATTTATGTTCCTAAAAAGTGCTGGTTTACAGTATTTTTCTGATGTTATCTTTGTCAGGTCTTTGGTAGAGAGGTTATTAATGTTTCAAATCTGCTTTCTTCAAGTTGTCACTACCTGTGACTTAAATGGAAATAGAACCAGAAAGGAAAAAGGAAGACACTGTCTTAGCAGCGTTACAACCGCATTATTGTTACTGTTGTCTGGGGAAAATCTCTCCTTCCTGAAGGGGGGAGGGGACATAAAGCCAAGAGAACAGGGACGGTGAGGAGATGACAAAGTGCCGACAGTTGTTCTGGGGTTCCTCACGCCCCCCCTTGATGATGCCTGACCACTAACAACCCTTCTTCAAAAGTCTTCCTCTTACTAGATTTTCAGATGCAACCGGTTTTCTAGTTACAACACAAATGACTGGAAAATTGGTTTATTTTCTCAAAAGTTCCATCTATCAAATGAAGAATGTTGATGTAGCAGGTACAGCCAATGCGGGATGTGACGAGTCGGGTTTTAAAGGTGGTTCAAAGAAGGAGCCACCACCTCAGCACCGCCGGTCTCCTCAGGCGGGCGCCGGGGGGACGCGGCCCTGCCTCCACGGAGCCTCGCGTCTGGCGGGAGGCCATCTACGGGGGGGGACCCCAGAGAGGTGTCCGTGACCTAGCTCAGGGCTAGGAGGACAGTGCTGGGGGCGGTGACGATGGCTGGGTGCGAAGCAGGACCAGGAGTTGGCAGTGCCGGAGGGAGAGGGACGGGAGGGGCCGGGGGGAAGAGAGACGCCCGGGGAGCGAGGGCAGCGGTGGACGCCGAGCCATCCGGACCCTGGGGCGCCGGAGGGGCCTGCAGGCTGCCGCCCGCCGCCCGGCCCACGGCCCGCGAGGAGCCCCGAGCAGGACGGGAACGGGGCTTCGGCAGGGCAGGTGGCGGCTCTTCCAGTCGCCTCCGGACCCCCACGGAGCTGCCGCCTTCCCATCTGCTGCTGCCTCCCACCTGCTGAGTACCTGCCACCAGGGAACGAGGACCCCCTGCCGACACTCTGCGCCCTTCCCCTGAACTGGAACTGGAGCCAGTCTCCCTAGGAGGACAGAGACACACCCACGGACCCACGCTCCGACCGCGGGGAGCAGTGCCGGCCCGTCAGCAAGAATGAAGTGGACTTGGGAGCCATCTCCCCAAGGCCACCAGGGCGCCGTGGGGCTGTGGCCTGCCTGTCAGATGCCCACCACAGACACGGCCCATGAGGCAAGGCTGGGGCGGCCGCAAGAAGCCAGCCAGGAGCCCAGCCCAGGCCGCCCTCTGGAGCAGGCTCTCCTGCCAGGGACAGAACGTTCTGGACTTGGCTTTGGTGCCTAGGCCAGGACTGGAGCCTCGGCGGCCGCCAGGCTGTCCCGTGTCAGCCGGGGCTGCACGGGCCGTGACAGGGATGCCAGCCACCGGGGTTCTGCTCACACACGTCCCCCAACGGGACAACGCATGGGAGCTGACACACGGACGTGGTCCGTGTCTGTCATCCACCCCACGGCGAGCTTCCCGTCTTCATTTTCAAACCCCAAGAAGCTCAAGAGCCCCAGGTGCTGACTGGCGGGGCCTGGGGAGCGGCTGGCCAAGAAGGTGGCGCGGGTCCCGTGACCGTCCCCGGTGCTGCGGCCGTCCCCAGGGGCCGGCCAGCGCTCCTCGGCCAGCCGCCCCGCTGCCACACACCAGGGACAGAGAACGAAACGGCCCCAGAGACCAGGAGCTTTATGCTCAAAGTCAAGTCCATCCCACCAGGTACCAACCACACAGACGCTTGACTGACGGCGGCAGACAATGGCTCTCAGAGTCACGGGGAGCGTGCCCTCGCGGAGCGCGCGGGATGAACAAAAGATAGGGGAACGCATCACGCCCAGCGCGAGGACCGCACACAAGCCGCGCAGGAGGCGTCACGGGGAACGACAGACGGGGACGGGCAGGCCGCCGGGCCGGTCTGAGCACGCCGGCCGCGCGTGGACTCCTCCTCGCCGCCCCTCGCTCCTGGGGACAGCTCGTTAGCTGGACAACCCGAGCAGGTTAATTCTGCTGCCTCGTCTGTGCTCAATTACAAGGGCCTGGGCAGGCGCTCGGCCACAGGCGCCCCGCGCGGAGAGCCGTGTCAACGAGAATGCGGCGGTGACATTTCGCTCTCTCTCTCAATTACATGTAGGCTTTTCACTGCCGGCATAAAATACATATTGTGCTCCGGCGAGGTGCATTGTCCCAGGTCAGCGGGAACTCATTGTCCTTTTCGCTGCAGAACAAGCGTACTGACATCTGTAAGATTTGCTGTAAATAATCGAAGTGGTGGAGATGGAGTGCTGGGCGGGGGAGGGGCGGGAGCGAGGCGGCCGGGTGGGGGACCGAGGGAGGGAGTGTGGACAGGGACGGGAGGACATCGGGGACTTGCTGACCGCTAGCCCGGGCTCCTGGGCTCGCCGGGGGGAGGCTCGTGGCGTGTCCTGCGTCACGGAAGGGGAGACGGGTGCCGGCGAGGCCAGCAGGACAGCCCCCAGCCGCAGGGCCCGCCGAGGGGCCGCTTCAGAGGTCGCCCCGAGGGGCGCCCGGCAGGGACGGGGCGGGCCCGCGCGCTGGCGAGGCTGCCAATTCTAACGGGGTGGCAGGAGGACATGGCTCCGAGTGCCACCAAGTCACACGCTGGACAGTTCGAATCAAATAGGTGGAACTGGGGTGGGGGGTCACCCCACACAAAGATCCGGGAGAAAGAAGGGCCTGCTGGGTGCCCCCGCCGCCCCCTCCCCGAACCCCGGGCCTTTGAAGTCAGCAGGTGAGTAAATCAAAGTTGCATCTGACAACCAGTCCGGGAGAAGCTCTCCTCTGGAGGAGAGATTTTTCACGGAGAAGAAAATTTGGTGACAGGCAGCGACTGTGTGGATGACAAAGGACTACAGATGAGGGAGAGGCTCTGATGGAGATTCTGTCCAGGCCGGGGAGACTCCGGAGGCCTGGCAGCACAGGCTGAGAGGGTGTGAGCGCGCGAGCGGCGTGGGCCAGGCGTGCGTGTACACGCGTGCGCACGCGTGCCCTGCGTCCCCCGGCCTCGCGCGGGGCGGCTGGAGGGAGAACAGAGAGCCGTCGGCCCGGCGCTGCCTCCCTAGGAGCGAGGTGCCCGGGACGCTCCCCAAAGCCGCGGGCGGCCGTGGCTCTGCCCCGCGCCCCGCGGTGACTTCACCTCCACCCCGGACGGTCTACCCTTAAAGACAAAGCCTCTTCCCTGTTGGTCATATCCAGAGAAGCGAGCATGTGATTTCAATTTGAAATTAAAAGTCATGTCTGAATAACAGAGCGGCATTCTCATTTCCTAATACCCTGGCTTTTACTACTTTGCATTCAACTGTGAAAAGTCTTTTAAAACTCGGAACAGCAGTAAAACTTGAATGAATTTTTGACCCATTATTGCATAGCGGGTGCGCCTTCCAAGTTGGAGAGACTGCCAAGTTCTCCCCACCTAATATTTCCACTTTAATTGTGCCACTTGAGAAATTTACGTGCCTCAAAATATGGCATGAATCTTACGCTTATTGCAGTATCATTAGCAGCAACATTTAAGCAACATCTGTGTGCCATAGAACTAATTGAGGTAGCAGAAGTCGCAGCTGTAAATCCACAGGAAGATGGCAGTTTGTGCCCAGCACTGCTGAGCTAGCTGCTAACTGTCAGCCTGTTCCCGCAATCTGGTCTCGAGGACCACGGCACAGGCGCACAATGTCCAAAAAAATACCGCGAGGAGGCTAATGATCCTATTAACCACTTTGCTGCACCAATTTGGCTGTTTTTCCAGTTTCCTTGTTGAATTTCATTATAAATTTCTCCATTCCTGTAAAAAGTCCAGTATGAGCTGTGTCTGACTTTAAACTACTTACCTGAGCCCAGAAATGCACGTCTGGTCGGAGCAAACGGAGGATTGATTTTTTTGTTATTTAATAATTCTGCGCCCCCCCACACCACTTTCAATGGCTTAAAAATTTTTATCACACACGTCTCTGTAAAAAATAACTTTAAAATCCCTAGTAATGCTGATATTTAAAGCAATGGCATTTTCTTCCCGTGGACATAACATTTTCAATAATCAATACAAGATGGCAACCATAATTTATTACCAGTGGGGGTGGGGAGAGGGGAGGCGCGACCCCCGAGCACAGCGTGCACAGTGGCAGCGGCCGGGGTGGGGCGGCCCGGGCGTCGAAGGGGCTGGGGAGCGTCCGCGCCCGCTCCCCGGCCCCCACACCACGGCCGGCCACACACGGCTTCAGATCCCAGGGGCGCTGCCTGCCCTCCAATATTAAAACAACAATAGATTCTTCCACACGGAGGCTAAGTGGGGAGGAATCACCAAGATGTTTTTTTGTTTTGTTTTTTGCCAGAAGAATGTGGGCGCTGGACGATGGGTGAGAGTTTATTCAGAATACTGCCGTCTCTGAGCGCCCCCGGAACACATGCTTCCGCTGCCTCCTGCAGCGCCAGGACCCCGGGGTCTGCACTCCGCTCTGGCCCGTTCCTGCCTGGCAGGGAACGGAGGCCTCCCCCCCGGAGCCTGGCCCGCGGACAGCGATGTAACTGGTATCTTTCGGCGCGCTCGAGAGTGTTGGAAATACACAAAAGAAGGCCTCCTTCAATCTACGATGACTGGTGTGTTTGCCAACAACCCGACTTCATTAGAAAATTGGCACGTCCACCCAGCTGCCTTGTGACACGCCGTTAACTGTGGCCATTTGTTGTCTTAATGCTCAAGTACTCAGGGAGCCGACTGATGAGGGAGAAACTGTTTGGAACCTGCTGAACCCCACGCCCGGGGTGGCGCGCCACCTCTCGGTATTGAAAATCAATAGGCACGTGACTGCGGGGAGGTCGGAGGTCTGCAGAATTAACTTCCTGGTACTAAATCACTCGCCCTTGTTTCTTGGTTTATTTTCTAACAATAATACATTTTAAGGGGACCTGGTTAGGAACCGGTTACGAAGCCCCAGGCGAAGAAACAGGGGCGCCGGTGGACAGCTCTGTCCCCCGCCAGCCCCCTGAGCACTGGGGAGGGCTGGAGGCTGCGGCCGCCTGCAGCTGCTTCAATGTCTGTCTTGTTTTAATGGTATTTTTGTCTTCGCGTAGAAGGGTAAGAACTGGTTCGGAAACTACTCATCCTTGATTTATCAAAATGATGCAGCTTAACGTTAGCGTGGGTGCTATTCCTGCCCCTGGTATTTCCTTTTAAGTGAGACAGAAGCCCCACGCCTGTGCCAGGATCCTTCCTTCTGGTGGCTTCCGAACGAGCCTCCAGCGCGGGGTCCCGGAGCCCCGTCCCATGCGGCGCCTAGCTGCTCGGAGAGACTGCGGTCCCAGGAGCAGGGGATGGGCCGCATCTGTTGACGTTCTTATTCCCTGGTATGCCGAGAAACTTAAATTTGTGACCTTGTTGACAATAACAAAAGCCCGACATCTTCGAGCCCAAGTTAACAAATATTTACTAAAATCTGTATTTTCCAGAGTAAACAAAAATTAGCGAGCAGAGCAGGACTGTTTTCCCTTCCTGCCACTCCCGGATGCCGGCCACGGGAGAGGACACATCTCCTCGGTTCAACGCGACGGAGAGCTGACCGCGCAGGGACCCGCGGCGGGAATGCGGAGGCCCCTGGGCGGCCTCCTCAGGGGACAGGGGATGCGCTCCTTTGACCCTCCACCCGAACGCCACAAGCAGGGGCTTCCCCGGGTCTGCCTGCCGCGCGGAAGCTGATCCCGCCGTGGACGTCTCCGCCGCCCGCCCGCCACGGAAAAGGCACTGGGACCCGCGTGAGGCTTGTGACAGGCGGAAAGGCTGGTTCACTGGCTACATGACCCTTCAGGCATCGCCGTGTTTCCTGACACAATCCTAAAAAGATGGCGTGTGTGAGCGCCATCGTCCCGCTCAGCACAGGGTCCTTAGGCATCCAGAGGCTGTAGAGCACGTGGTGGCAGAGCCACGTTTTTAAAAGTTCCAACTTTTGTTCCGAAACCTTTTGTTCATATACATTTTAATCATCAGTAACAGATACTGTCAGTTGCTTTCCTCGAAGGGACAGGGCGGCTCACCCTGGGCGACCCCTGCCACCGGCCTCGCTGAGCCACGGGCGTCTCTGAGACCCGCTGCTGCGCTGGGGCTCGTGGCCTGCGCATCGCCAGTGCCGTGCAGACCTGTCACGTGAGCACGCCCCGCGGCACGGCCCGGTTTTCCTCCGGACGGACTCGGCGCGGCGACGCGTGCCCCTGCGCTGCAGGGCCCGGGGGCCCGGGGCTCCCCGGGGGGCCTGCCTGGGTTGGGGGGCGGGTGCTGGGGCAGAAGCTGAGGACCGTCCACACTGTAGAGGACCACCACGTGACTGTCCACGGTCACTGCGCACGCAGGCTGAGTGTGCTTTTCCACGTTCATAGACCCTTTCCTTCCCGTTCCGGGCCGTTACCTGCAGCTGGTTCTAAGTAGGCACAGCTGCGTGCCGGCCACTCTGGCCTCAACCAGAACAGGAGGGACGGGCATCCGCGCCCCGCAGGGTCAGCGCAGGCCCGAGACGAAGGCCGTGGGCTCAAGTCTAGGCTTCTTGCCGTAAAAGCGGAGTGACTTGGGGCAAAACACTTCACCTGTGGGTGGGGGCGCCGAGGCTGCTGTGAGGATTGCCAGTTTTGATAAAGAACGAAATGTTAGCTTTTGTTGGCGGCCTTACGCGCTTCTAAAACGCCTTTTGAAGGTGCCCATGGGAGAGAAGTGTTCACAGCGGAGACGCGGTGCCGCCATTTGGAAGGCGAGCGCCTGATGGCAGGCGAGACGGGCCCGAGGTGCTGGGCCAGCGCGGGTGGGGGGTGCAGGTGAGGAAGCCCGGGAAGGCCCGCGGTCGCCCTGCAGCGGAGGGCCCGCCGGCGGCGTCCAGGTAAGCCCGCCCTCCCCACCTGTGGGACCTGGTAGGCCTCTGGGGGCCTGTGAGCACGTTAATTTTTTTGTAAGTGAAAGACGGTTCTTCTCAGAAACGTCTTCTCGGAGTCGGCGTGTCTAAGCCAGAGCCCTGCCAGGGCAGGTCTGAGAGCTCGGCCACCGAATGCATGACGTGGGCTCTGTCCCCGAGCCGGGCTCCAGGCTGCTGGCCACGGCCGACAGCGTCCCCTCGGCGGCCGGGTCTCCGGGGCTGGCCCGCGAGTCTGTGGCCCGGGACTCGGCCCTGCAAACAGCTGCTGTGTGTGTCCTGTGGCGACAAGAGCTTCCTGGGGGTCCTTCCGGTGGCTGTCCTCCTGCTCTTGAATGGGCACATTGTCAGCATGCTTCAGAGAGAGATGACTGGTCCGCTGGCAGCCCCACACGACCTCAGGCCGCAGGCACCTACTAGAACGCTCCATCGTCTGCCTGACCGCCAACAGCGCCAGCGGAGAACCCATGCTCACGGGCAGCCAGTGCGTCCCTGGGGCTTGGTCTGGGGCCGGGGCATCTTTTCTGAGCAACTCACTGGCTGAGAGGGACGTTCGGTGTTTGGCCTTCAAACGGGAGGACAGGTGGAACTGCCAAGAGCTCGTGCGTTCGAAGGGCCTTGCAGCTCTGTCCCTGGTTGGAGGAGACGCTGGCAGCGCCACCAGCTCCATTCCAGGGAGGAGGAAGCAAGGGTCACAGGGTTTGTGCCATCACCTGGGCCCCACCTGGGCCCCGCCCGGACCAGCTTGTAGGTGCTACGGCAGCCACGGTGAGGCCACCTCAGTCCACTCCGTTTCCCTGGGGCCAGGGGTCCCGGCCACGCAGGCCCTGGGGCAGTCGGCCCTTCCCCTCTTCTCCCTCCCGGGGCACTTCGTCCCGCCAAGGAGCTCAGGAAGTGCCTCCAGCCCTGCCCAGGCCTCAGGACCGCCCCCGCTCCCGCCCGCCACTGCGTCGGTCTCCTGCTGGCCGCCAGGCCGCCAGGCCGCCACTCTACCGGGGACGCTGCGGAAGCGTCAATACCAGGAGGACTGGCCAATTATGCTCCACACCTGAATTTCTCCTATTTTCAAAGTGTTTTACACTAATTAGTTAGTCCTGTTAGCTCTAAGGATTAGCAGCTTCTCTAACAAGACACAGCGACATTAAGGGACTTACCTAATTATGTAAAACACAGGGACGCGAGGACAAGACGGCAGGCTTCTCTGCGCCAGGCTGGGCCTTGCTGCGAGGCTGCGGTGGCCGCCCACCCTGTCCTTGCGGGTCCCTGGGGAACGAGGACCAGGAGACGCAGGCCTGACCTGGGCGGAGGCTGGCCAAGGCCGGCGGAGGGCCCGGGAGGGCTGTGCTTGCCTCACGGTCCTCATCCCTCCCCGACGTGGCGCTGCCCCCGGCACAGAGGCTCTGAGGCCATGGTGGCCGGAGTTCAGAACCCGCGTGATGGGCACCAGTGGGGAGTGAGGCCCGGAGGCCCGGGGGCCCTGTGTCCAACGAGAAGGCTCCAGAGCCTTCTGAGAGGAGCGGGGAGGAAGGAGGAGCGGGGGAGAAGCCAGAGCACCTGGAGGGCCCGGGTCCCTACACCACAGGGTCCCGCCCTGGCCCCGTGAAGATGGCTCCTCTACACCTGAGACCAATCTGCCTGGAACCTCCGAACGCCTGCCACGTCGCCCCCTGGCATGGCAGGCAGACGTCCGCGCAGAGAAGCGCCGCCAGCCGCGGCCCCGGTGCTGTGACCTTTAGCCGTGTGCTCCTCCACCTCAGAGGGGCGGCCCCGAAGCACAGGCGTGTGCTCAGCGCGGGTGCGGTGTCCTGGCCGGGGCCGGCGGCGGCGGCTTGCGCAGGCGCCCTGCACCGGGCCTCGCGTTCGCTGCCGCTCCGTCCAACGCGCTGTCGGAGGCCTCTGGCCGCAGCCCTGGGAAGGCCCAGGGGCGCAGGCCTGGGAACGGGGTCACTCAGGACCTGCGGCGGGGGACACGGCGGCACAGGCTGAGCTCCGGCCCACCCAGGCGCAGGCAGGAGGTCGTGGGGAAGGACGGTGTCTTCACGTCCGTCCTTGGGGAGTGAGCAAGGGACGGGGTCGGGCAGCTGTCAGAAGCCTTGACCGGCCCGGTTTCCCAAGATGCTGCAGAGTCAGAGTCAGCCGGGTACGAATAACCTGGCCTGTCAGAGGGTCGTACAGTTGGCTGCGACAGAACGGCCACATTTTGATCTTTGAACTGACGGTCCTCCACCCTCAAGCTGCTGCGGTCCCCCTGCCGGTCACTGCCAGCGCTCTGCTGCCACCAGAGGCCCTTCCCTCAGTCCCTGTGGTCACTCCTGGCCTGCTCGACGGCCCTGTGGTCAGGAGGAGGGGTGGGGCTGGGGCTGAGGGGGCAGACCAGCAGAGCCGGGAGGGGAGACGGGACAGGCCAAAGGCCACCTGCCGATCCCCCGGGGTCCCGCCGCACCCCTCCGGGGTGTGGGGAGCTCTGCCGTGCGCTCGCCCACGTCCGCCCTGCAGAGGAGCGGAGGTGGTGGGTGGGAACTTCGCCCAGGGACCAGGAGCAAGAGGGGCCCGTGCGACCCCCTGGCTCTCAGGTGATCTCGTTCTCTGTCCGCATTCCGGACACTGGCTCAAAACCACACTGGATTCACAACACACCGGTGGTTTTCCTAAGAAAAGAAACGAACACCCACACCGGCTGCCCTCTGAAGCTCCATGAGAACCACCCTCTTCCAACAGAGAACTTCATTTTAGGAGCACGGGAGCCGCTGCCTGCCCGCCGCCACCGACCCGGAGCCCGGCCGGCCTGCGGCTGAGCCCCGCACCGGGCACCAGGTGGCAGGCCCGGCACTGGGTCTCAGAGAAGCCGCTCGCCCGCCCGCCCGCCCGCCGCCCAGGGGCACCGCGCGGGTGCCTCCTCCATCTCGCCTGAGCTTTCTGGCTAAAAAGGGAGATGGGCCCCTCCCTCCCTCGTTCTCCCACAAACAACACGCGCCGACGTGCAGAAGCACAAGCAGCAGGAGGGCCAGGTCCAAAGGAGCGAAACCGCAGAGCCGGCCGCCGGTCTGCCCTGCGAGCCTCGCCTCCGGGACCGGTCCACGCGTCCAGTCTGCCGGCCAGTGCCACCTTCCCTCCCAGCTGCGGAGGGCGGGCCTCTTTCACGGGGACACGCATGGGCTGGCACCGCGCGCCGCATCCTGCTGAATCAAGGCCTCGGGCCGCGCGTTTTTACACGACACCCGTGACCGTGACGGCCGCCTCCGCCGGCTGTGGCCCCTCGCACCCGCTGTCGGACTGCTGGGCCAGGACTCCGGAGGGCTCTGCGCCCGCGGGCCGCCTTCTCCGCGGGCCTGGCAGCGTCCGGGGGACCCTATCCTCGCTGGTCGGCCCACACACTGTCCCCGGGGACCTGCTCGCCTCAGGCCCGGCCAGGCCAGGCCCGCCCCACGCGGCGGCCTCTCCTCAGAGCCGCGGCGGTCATGGCAGCACGCGCTGCCTGACGTGTGGACACGGGCGCTTCCTCCAGCTGGGCCTTTCACAACCTACGCCAACAAACCAGTTGGAAGGACACATGCGCTCTGTGTTGGGGGGCCGAACAAAAGTAGTATCGCGAAGATTTTAAAAAACGTCCAGTGTGTGCGCGAGCCACGGTATGTGTGAGCGGTGGTGTGCAAGCACGTGGTGGTGGGCGTGTGCCAGGCCGTGTGCCATGGTGCGGTGTTGGCAGCGTGTGAGCATCTTGGTGGCGTGTGCACGCACAGCTGCGTGTGCATGCTGCCACACATGCGTGTGTGTGTACTCGACCCTGAGGAATGATGGAAGGAGAGGCCACACTGCCCGCCTTGCCCTCTATCCCTGCGCCCCCGGCCCAGGCCTGATGCATCGCCACCGACGACCTCACGCAGAACCGAGAAGCCGCTGAGGGCGCCGCACTGGCCCATGGGGCCCACGGGCATCACGATGAAGCCGCGGTCATCTCAGACGCTGCCCCTTTCTGCTCCCACCACGTCAGAGTCCACGGCATGGCCATGGGCCACTCCGGCCAGTGTCCTCACACCACAGTGACACCTGCTCACAGAGAGCCCCAGCTCCTACGTCTACCGGCAGCACGGGCCCGAGACCCCCCAGGACCCAGGGCACAGCCTGACGTCACAGCAGGAAGGGGGAGCGTCTCCGAAGGCGCCAGCGCCCCCACCAGCGGTGCCCACGTTTCAGCATTGCTCCTGACTACTGTCCATGTGGAACTTCTCAACGGGGCAAACATTCAGGAGGGACTTGAAAGGCTTGCCGTGAACGACGGCCTTTCATCCCTCAAGGCGCCGCTCGCTGGCCTCGGCTGCCCTGAGCCCCCGCTGCCCGCGCCGCCGACCCAGCCCAGCCCCGGAGCCGGCCAGTGACGCTGGCCAGACGCTCCCCGTCTGTCGGCAGCTGGAGCCACGGGGCTGAGGGCTCTGGGCGGCTGTCCTCAGTCACCGAGACACGTCCATCCCTGCAGGGCCTCAAGCTCCGGGCCTGGCTTTCAACGGCCACCCCCACCCTCTCCGACAGACGGACAGACAGATGGACGGACAGACAGGGGCTGCTGCAGTCTTTCCGACTGATAACAGGAAAAATTGATGTGAGCTTCAGCCTCCTAAACATGAACTTTCAATCAAACGTCCGTGAACAGGAAGAAAAAAACCCCATAGGGGCTGAGGGAGACCAAGCAAGGTCCCCCCCCCGCCCCCCACCAGGACCCACTGCGGCGCAGACACACATGCCAGTGACACGGGGCCCCTGGGACAGGAGCTGACAGCCCCAGCTCCGGGGCCTCCAGCGGGGCCCATCGCCGCCTCGGCAGACCCCCGCCGGCCGCCCCCGGGTTCCCGGATGCGGCCCCGGGCAAGGTGCCCACGTTCAGACAATCCCAGTTTCTCTCCTTTGAACGTCCAGGACTCGGGCCGCACCGTGGTCTCATCACTGGAGGCAGACGCAGGGCCCGCAAAGGATGGGGGCATCGCTCGACCCCCTTGCTCCCAATAGGAAAAAGGGACCCAGAGGAGACCCCCGTCACCCCACACACCGCTCGCCCTCCGCGCGGCCGGGGCCCCCGTTTCCTTGCCAGCGTGGCTCTGCAACACTAACGCCGTTTCTGACCCTCGCACCGTCTGGTCTCTGGAAACGGTGAGGACAGTACGTGCCGGCCAGACTGCTGCCTGCGGGTTCGCCCCCACATCACCGTTCAAAGTGCCGCACACAGGAAGGGCGGGGCGGCCCGATCCGAGAGGGGACCCGGGGGGAAGCCACGGAACATGGCTCTCTCGGGCCGACGTCCTTTTTACTTGGAGAGCATTCCTCTGTTTCTTGGTGCTTCCCTCTTCCTCTCCGTTTTCATGCACTGGCAGCAATGCCGAGTGACTGCCTCTCCTGGCGGCCGTGCTGGCTTTCCTGTGGCGCCCGCAGAGCTTGTCCTCGGAGCGGCACCTCTGGCGGCGGGGGCTGGGGGCGCCCGTTCTGATGGGGCCCAGGGGGCTGTGGGAGGCAGGAAACAGCGCAGGTCTGCACTGAACCAAGGGCATGGCCCACACAGGCGGTGCCAGCCGTGCTAAGCAGCAGGGCCACCCCAGGTGGCTTTGGCGGGTGGGCCCCTGGCTGCACGTGGTCGGCTCAGCCCAGGGCCCTTCCTCGGAGCCCACCTGGGGGCCTGGAGGGCACCGTGGGAGGCGCTCTTGTGCTCGGGGCCACGCTCCGTGGACCCAGGAAGCGGCCTCTACGCACAGCACACGGGCATCGTGGGACGTCTGGAGCATCGCCGGGGTCCGACAGCGTCACGGCATCTGCAGCAGCCCCCATGGCCCACTGTGTGCCACGGGGCCGGCACAGAGCCCGCGTGAGAGTCCCACCTGCCGACCCTCTTCCGTCCATCCCCAGGCAGAGCGGCAGAGAGGCGGCCGGGCCTCCCAGGCGCAGCGAGCGCACTGCCATGGCGCCCTCTATTGGAAGCAGGCAGACAGAGCCCTCGTGTGCCGGCAGGGCGGCCGGGGCTGCTGCCCCTGAGGAGGGGCACCAGGCGGAGGCCGGTGGTCGTTGGTTGCGGGGAGCCGTCTGTTTGGGGGAACCCGCGAGCAGGATCCCGGGCCCCGCTGGTCTACCGCGTGCCCGGAACAGGGCCTGGCCCGCCCTTGCCGTGCGGGCCACAGGCTCGCCCACCTTGGGTCTCGGAGCCCGAGGGGCACGGGGCATGCACAGAGCCTCCGAGGTCCACGCAGCCCACGGGGGGCCGGCGCCTTCGCTCGCTTCAAAGCTGGAGTCCTGGGAGGGGCCTGGTCAGCAAGCTACGGGCTAACGCTCACCTCGCGGCATTGTTGAGGGAAAACGCCCAGAATTAACCTGGAGGATGCAGACGGGATGTAACCAACGGCAAACTGGTGGGGAGAGCCTACGGCCGCCTCACGCCACCACTGGCTCCTCCGTGGGTGCGTCCCCGCGAAACACGAAGTGCGCCGTGGCCGTGCGTGTGACTGGGCCGTGTTTGTGTCTCGGTTTCCTGCGACACACACAAACCGCCTGAGCCTCTCGGCTGTGGCTGACGCTGCCACAGGAGCCCTGGGCAGAAAGGCGGTTTCCGAGCGCACGGCCGGGCACAGTGTACGGCCCCCACACCGCGCACGCTGCTTCATGCACACGCGTCGCTCCAAGTGTCCCTCTGCTTCCCAGACGCAGTCGATGATGAGCCGAGGTGACGACATGGCAGCGGAGGGTCGGGTGGGGGGAGGGTGGTGGCGGCTGCCCCCTTGCCCTGGCGGCAGGAGCTGACCCACCTTTGAGTGTGACCTCCGACTCCTAGGCTCGACCGCAGGGCGTGGACAGAGCGTCTGCGCTGGGAGCCGAGGGGCGGTGAGGGGGGTGGGGCGACGCTTGTCCCCTCGTGAGGTGCCCTTTCAGCCGCGGCCACACCCACAGGGCGGCCGGTGCTTCCAAATCATTTTGACAGTTGGTCACTTTCTGTTCCATCGAACAGGTCAGAGCTGGCGCGCTGGGCACTAGCATTTCCGGCCATGGGGCAAGCAGAGCTACGACCCCTCCTGTGCCCACCACCCTGCGGCCGCCCCTGCTCCCCGAGGCCCGAGTGGGAGCTGGGGCCCCCGCCCTCTGCAGCCAGGGGGGAGGCGGGGGACAGGCTGGGCGGTCAGCCTCTGGGGGACGAACTGGGCCGCGGCGAGCTGTTCCCTGAGGGCACCGACGCCGCCTTTCCAGGGCGGCGGTCCTCCCGTTCCCAGCGCCCCCCACCCCAGTCTGAACAGACACTAGAACTGGGACCGCACAGTGCGAGCGGGGACACGCGCAAGCAGGACAGCCCCCTGCACGCGCTGCGCAGTGAAAGGCAGGGACGACAGAGGCAGCACAGGACACGCGTCGTGGCAGCTCCTTTAATGCGGCAGCGCCTCTGATGGGCCGTTACATTTCTGGTCGCCCACATTATTCCCCTCCAAACACTCAGGGTTGGCTGGTGGGCCGGGAGCTGCCGGTACGCCCTGGGGCCCGCGACGGGGCCCGCGACGGGGCCCGCGACAGGCCCCGGCCGGCCGGGAGCCCCCGCACGGGCTGCACCCCTGCCAGGCTGCCTTCGTGCGCCAGAAGCCACTCCTTCACGGCCAGGCCCCCGCCGTAGTTGCCCAGGGCTCCGCTGCTGCAGACCACTCGGTGGCACGGGATGAGGATGGGGACCTGGAAGACAGATGGGCGGCCCCATCAGCTTGGGCGCTTGGGGGCCTTTGGGCGCCAGCGCTGGCCCCTGAGCACCACGGTGCAGGCCCTGCCACGCGGGGGCTTGTCCACGCTGTCTCGGTGCCACTCCCCTGGGCCGCTGGGGTCCCTGCAGGGGCCTGGGGCATGGCTGGAGGGGACACAGTCCCCGAGGTGAACGTGTGGCCTCCGCCAGCCCGTCTCCGTGCACTGAGATTTGGGAGAAGAAACTTAGTTTTGCTTGGTAAGAGATTTACAAAGTGCACTCACAAAACGTAAACCACGTCCAAGTTACGGGGTGGCAAACAGCAGACCTTCCTCGGACCTTCCTGAGAAGCGGCGGCAGACCCCACGCCCAGGAGGCGCACGCAGGGCCCCAGCCACCCACCCGCCCCTCGGCCCTTCGCTGCGCCCTGCTCTGTGCACCACCCCCGACCCCGTGCGGCCGCCTGCCCCGGGTGTCCCTCGTGAGCCACAAGCGGGTCCTGCCAGGCCCTGCGGGGAGGTGTGCTCAGGCTCCGGGTCCTGCCAGCCGCCCCCGCTGCAGCGCCGCACAGAGGCGGCCTGCGCCCGACCCCGTGCTCCACCACCATGGTCAGCGAGCCGGGCACCGTGGCCGCCGCTGGCAGCTGCGTGTCTAGAGGAAGCGGCGGGGCACTGGCACCTGGGACCTCCTCTCACGGTGTCCGGGTGCCCTCTGCTCCCGGGGGGACCCCCGCCTCTGCCGCCCCTGGAGGCCCTTCGCTGAGAACAGAGCCCAGGAGCCGCGGCTGGGCACATGTGCGCCTTAGCTCAGCGCACAAGCCCGCCTGCCCGGACGGCCTGCCCGGGGCCCCAAGCTGCACCTGTCCCTGGGCGGTGGCCTGTCCTGTCCTGGACATGGCGCGCACTGCCGCCACTAGGGAGCGCGGGCCCCGGGCCCAGGGCGGCCCCTCGAGAGCGCGGGCGCGGGCGCGATCACCCTTGGCTCCCGGGACGTCCCCTGCCCAGGTCCACGCGGCTGCGGGCGGCCGAGAAGGGTTTGCACCGGCAGAGGCGGGGCTGGCCCTCCCGGCCCTGCCACTCCAGGGGACAGTGGGGCAGGGCCAGGGAGCCCGCTGAGGAATTTGGCTGGGAGGAGGGAACCTGCTCCGCAGCATCGAATCCTGGGCCGCTTCCCACTGGAAGTTGGGGTCACCACGGCAACACGTGCCTTCTGGGCCTGCGACTTCCTGTTCCGTGCAGTTTACCAGAGCGAGAGGCGGTAACCCTGCCAGGCCTGGGACCCGACACACCTTCGTGGAGGGAAACAGAAGTCTGAAGACTGGAGCGTCTACTTGGAGGAGGGGCTCTGCCGCACGCCAGGGCGCCGCGGCCACACGACTAGCGCCCTGGGGCACAGGCCCAGACGGCGGACGATTCCAGCTCCAGACGCAGGAGGAGGCTGGCATTGCGTGCACTTCGAATTTGCAAACATTTAGGCACTGGTTCGAGTTTCCCGCTTGACAGATTTCACAAGCGGCCTTTGCCTTCTTCCCCTTCCTCCCAACAAGCTGTGAAATGACACAAGGGTGTAACGTGGACTTGGCTCTCTGTATGGCACGCAGGTTAACAGGACGGCCGCGCGGCACGGGTGGCAGTTAACTGGCACTAAGCCACGGCCAGGCGTCGCTGTCCACGCATGGTGACGGGAGCAGGCGCCTTACCAAACACGCACCGTTTCGCCACCAGAAATGGGAGCACCCCGCGTCCATGAACGCTAGTGGCAGGTCTTGCACTGTTAGGATAACGGAGCTGCTACCACTGACTGGGGCCCCGAGGATGCTTTGCGGGAGCCGGGCCCCCTGCGCCCTCTCCCTTCAGTGGCTGCGCCGCCTAAAATGCGATTTTTATCCATAACCACGCAGCTCCTGCCGCAGCTGCCCTCGAACCTCCACGCTGTGAAATCTAATTCACCCGCCTCGCGGATCCATCACTTACACAGGCCCTCTCTCAAATGCTATAAAACTTCCAAACCCATAGATTTGTCTCCAACAAAAATAACACGAAAGGGCCTTTCAATCGATAGCGGATTCCCTCTGATTCCAGGGCCGCTGAATATTTCTCCGACTTCGCCTTTGTTCTTGCGGGTAGCAGCCCACAGGGGAAAGAGCTTGTTTTCACTCGCGGCCTCATCAATACCTAAATCCTGGTGAACAAGTGACACCGGGAAGCTGTAATCAATAGCTCCCTGCGCGTTTTTTTCTTCCGGTCAAATGGTTCAGCCCCACTGACAGCGCTGACACTCGGAACATGATGCTAAATCTTTATCAACAACCATCTGGGTGACTGGCAGCGCAGGCGCGGGGTCATTACGGCTCGCGGCCGTCTGTGAATAAACTAACTCCTCCGGAGTGCGCGGTGTTTAGAAGAAGGTGGGAAACTCTCTGGGCGCCATATCGATTGCCTTTGAACCGCATTAAGCAAATTCCGCCCGAGGATGAGCGGAAGGGGCTTGGTGGGGGAGGGCGAGTCGCGTCCTCGGTCCAGTCCACCAGGAAACGGACCGGCCTGCGCGCTGCGTCGGGGAGAGCGCCTCCCGGAAGGTGGACAAACCGCCTTCCCCAGGCCGGTGTGCCCCCTCAAGAACAACTCTGGAAAAATCAAGGGTGTGGGATGGGGTGAGCCTCCCACCCAGCAAATGCCACGTCCTGCCCCGGTGAGGGACAGACATGATGCCGAGCGTCTGTCACTGGGGCCGCCGGAGGGACAGACGCACCACGTTCCAGGTCCTGCGCCCCGCCCCGCCCACCCCCTGGGGCTTGGGAGGCGCAGCGCCCTCCCCAGCCTGAACAGAGAGTTTCAGGGTGCTGTCTCCACGACGCACGGCGTGCGGAACCAGCCGCCAAGCTGGACCTCGGAGCAGGACGTGGCCCCAGCACAGCAAGGGGAAGGGCGCGCGGGGGGCAACGATGCTCCACCACCTGCCCCAATGCGGGTGGGGACCCCACCCGCGCCCCTGCGGAGCTGGACGCTTCCTGTCCGCTGCCGCAGCACAGGCCGCCCGGGAAACACGCCCACATCAAATGACAGGGCCCCGCCCCACCGGACTTACGGGGTTGCTTCTCATGGCTCCGCCCACGGCCCGCGCGGCCCTGGGGCTGCCCGCCAGGGCCGCCAGCTGCTGGTAAGAAACCACCTCTCCGAACTTCACAGCCTTCAGCAGCTTCCACAGCACCTGCCTGGTGAACGAGTCTGGGAGGAGGAAGGCAAAAGCACGTTACTTGGACGGCGCCGACGCCGACGGCGGCCTGTCCCGTGACAGGAGTGCATCGAGCCAAACTAAGTGCCACCTTCGCCCCAAGCCCAGCCCCGATGCCGCGCCACCTGGCACAGGGAATGCGCAAGGAAGGGCGTCCCTGACCACACGCCACAGACACGCAGCCTGTTCCATCTTCCCTGTTCCGGCCGGACGCTCCCCCCACGCGCCGGCATTGGCAAACGAGCTTGCGGCCCCTCCCCGCGCACAGGAGGCCCTGCCGTCGAAGCCCTGCCTGCTGCCGGCTCACGCCACCTCGAGAGGAGACCCCGAAGGGAAGCAGCGGTGGGCTGGGCCGGGCTGGGCTGGGATGCTGCGCTGGTGTCCGCTCGGCCGACTCTGGACACCCGACCTCGGTGGCCAGGGGCCGGCGGGGACTCAGGGGCCGTGAGCAGGGCTGCAAATAAAACGACTCTACTCCCACGGTGATGGTGTAAGCACACTGAACTGCACGCGCTCTCCACGCCATTGCGGGACACGCAGGTGAAGACACGGAACGTCCCCTCCCGCGGCCCCGGGCTGAGAGGCCTTCTCCGGGTGGGGCCGGCCACAGGGATGCCGGGGCCCAGGGTGGTGGCTGGTCTGAATGGGGACACCTGTCACCTCTCCGAGGGGACGCGAGCGGCGGGGAGGATCCCTCCGGCAGGCGCGGCGTCCGGACAGCGCCCGGGACGGCACTAATTACACTCGATGCCAAGCTGGCAGGTGCCACTGGGTTCGTAGAGGAAACACACCCTTACATGTGCGTTAAATAATACAACTCGCTTCTTAGCTGAAGGGAACGATAATCACTTTACCGGAAAAAATGTGTTTAGTCTTTATTATAACATTAAGCAAATTAAACATCAGCATAATCCAGGTGATACGAGAAAAGGGTCATCAAAGAAATTAACTTTGTTGTTCATTAATTTACATGGATTAGGCGAGGGCAAAAGATAGCAAATGTGCTCCAGTTTTTTATGATATAATTTCAAACTGTACACCGTTTGTGGCAGGAGGGTGACTTTGGGGTTAATCAGACTGATTTGTCCTTTTAATTGCTTTCTATTCAAAGAAAATTCATTAGATAATGTTCTCTTCAAAATTCATGAATCAATTTAACTGAAGAAACCACATTAACGGCTCCGGGTTCATTAGCGCCGCGGTGGCGGCTGAGGGCCGCTGCGGGGGGGGGGGGGGGGGGCTCCTTCCGCAAACACACACTGTTTGCTGTGGTTTCTTCAGGAAGGGCTTTGAAACCAAACTGTTAATCGTCATTATGGCGGCTGTTGTCGTTACGCTAACTTCAAAAAGACACTCGAGAGAAGAGACAAGGCGGCAGGCGGGGCGAGAACGCGAAGGAGGGGGATCTCAGGGCCAGCACCCCGAGGAGGACGAGGGGGGCGGCGGGCGGGGGCAGGGGGCGGCGGCCGCGGAGCTCGGGGCTGCAGATGCGCCTGCTCCCGCGCCGGGCTTGGCGGGGACACACCAGGCCTCGCAGCAGAACAGCCTGGAGCACCCGCACCCATCGGCTACGAGGCGGGCGTGCGTGCAGGGTGTCGGCCGCCCAGAGCCAGCGGGGAGCCGGGCCGCCGCCACCCCCTCGCAGGGCACCTCCTCCCCGAGCGCCAACGGGCCCACAGCACGACAATCCACGTGTCCGTGCCGGAGCGCAGCGTTTCTCCATTGTTGGCACCACCATGAAATTCCGCTGGAGACCACCGCTCACCCCGCGCATCCCTGGCAGCGTATTACTAGCAAGAGCTCGAAGGCCGCGGGAGGCACCATCCAGCACTTGGGTTTATAAACGCATCTCAGAGCCCACGTTCGCCTGCAGGGGGCGAACGCGCCGGCCAGTGCAGGCGGCTCAGAGTCAGGGCCGCGGCCCCCACCCTGGGCAAACCGGATGCGGAGACTGGACCCGGTTCTTGGGGGGAAGGGCGACAGGGTCGGCTGTTCAGTGTCCTCTCATGTGGCGAAACCTTCTCCCAGAAACTGACGAGCAGAGAGAGGGATCCCTGAGGTGGAGGCGGCCACATTAGTTCTCAGCGGCTGGACCAGCACTTCCGGGGTCCAAAGGGCCACCGCTACAACATTCTCCTCGCTCCCCTCTGTCCCCCTCCGAAGAGCAGGCCATGAACCCACCGCTGTGTGGAGCCCGCCCGCTTCTGGGAGTCCCTCCCCTTCACCCTCTCCTCCCCACCCTTTCTCTGACTTGTTCCAGGGCGTGGCCCCTGCCGGTCCCGTTTGCACTGTGGGGTCAAGGCAGGCTCGGCTGGGGGCACCTCCGTCCTAAGGACGTGGCCATTTTCGCTTTGGTTTGGGTGCCCCTTGGAAGCCGCCGCTGGGACCAGCGGACCCTGCGCGTGTCGTCTTCCCAGGCCTCCCCCCGCCCGGACTGCACAGCGCCCGTGGGCAGCGAGGGCGCTCTGTGCCAGCACTGGCCTCCGAGAGACACTCTCCTGTGCCACAGACACCCTCTCTGGTGGGGCCCTGTTCACGCCACGCGTTGTGGCGGACCTCGGGGCGGCCTGCACCGCATGCTTGGGGCAGACACCCCATCCCGGGGCGAGGCCCGGGCAGCATGGAAACCACCACTCAACTGGGAGAAGAGAACCAAGACGCGCCAAGGCTGAGGTGGCAGGGACGCTGGAACCACCTGACTCCTCCCCCCAGCTTTTGGGGGTGTAACCGACGAATAAAATTGTAAGCGATTTCAGCTGTACGGTGTGATGGCTTCCTACGCCCGGACAACGTGAAAGGGTCTGGAATAAAAATGCGGTAAGAAGGGAGGACGCCCTTGAAGCGAAGGAGAAGACACGGCATTTCAAAGAAACGCGAGTTACAAAGAAGCATCAAAGGGAAAAGTCAGCCCTGAAAATACAACCGCTGCAGTTTAAAAACTGCGCCGCGTGAGCTTACAGCAGAAAGGAGATGCGACAGGGAAGAGTCGACGAAACTGGGACAAGTCAACAGGAACGATCCGATCCAAGAAACACACAGGAAAGTGTCAAAAACCAACAGAAACGCCCAAAAAGAGCCTTGGGGACATGTGGGGCAAGGCCAAAAGATCTAACATTGAAATTATTAGAGTTCCAGAAGAAGAGGAAAAGACAAAAAAAAAAAAAAAAAGGCAAAAGAATTTTTCCAAATTTAGCCAAAGATATCCAACTACAGGGGCAATAAGCCCAGCGAACTGCAAACAGGACGCAGCTAAGGAAATCCACTCCTCGATGTATCATGATCAAGCTGCTGAAACCTAAACACAAAGGAAAAAACCTCACAACTGGGGAAAACCAGTGCGTTACTCGCAGGGGCGTTCGTGGGGTTCTCATTAGAAGCCACCCAGGTCAGGAGGAAGTGGAACTGCGACTTCAACACGCTGAGAGAAAAAGCTGGCGACTCAGAATTCCATGTCCAGTTGGAAAAAATCCTCCACGAATGAAGTCACAATAAGGACACTTTCAGATGGAAACGAAGACTGTGCCCCTCCAGCAGGCCTGAGCGAACAGAGCGGCCGAGGCTCGGAGGGGGCTCGGAGCGTCAGGGTGAAGGCGGGACAGGAGGAACCGCGAGCGCCTCCCGCCGCGCTCTCGGACCGCGGCTGGCGGCTGCAAGGGCAACCCCGCTGCGGTCAGACGGGAGTCCCAGCGCGCGTGGGCGCAGAGCCCGTGTCGCTGTGGCTCCAGGGGCGGGTGTGAGGGGTCCGCCGTCCGCTTCTGAGCGGCGAGAGACCCGTGGAGCCCCCAGATCCACCAGTAGGAAAACCACAAAGGGAGACAACTGTAGTCAAAAACTAAAAGGTAAATGAAAATACTAAAAAAGTGTTAAAATAGCCCGAAGGAAGGAAGGAAAGGGGAAAAAGAAATGAAAAACAGGGAGAAGACAGAAAGCAAAATATTATATAATAAAATAAAATGTAGTAAATAAAATGAAACAAATGTTCCATTTATATCTAAATTTGATATTACTGATGACATTAAATATAAATGGTTTCTTTAGACCAATGAAAAGACAGAATGAATTTAAAAAATAACCCAAGTATGTACTTTCTAAAAAAAAAAACAACTCACTTCAAATAATAGATACAGGTAGGTTAAAAGTAAAATAACAGAAAAAGATACACCATGTAAACATTAATCGGAAAAAAGCTGGTATCAGGCGAGGGGGAGCTGAGAGCGGAGCCAATTTCCAGGTGAGAAGGAATGTCCGCAGCGCAGGGAGGGACGGCCCAGGAGGTGATGCGCCCACCACGCACGTTTGCGCACCGAGCAGCGGAGTTTCGCCTAAAGAAGCGAACGCTGACAAACACGGCGAGAGAATCAGACACACCCGCAACGGTGCCTGGTGACGGCGACCAGTCTCTCTCGGGAGGGGACAGAGCCGGCTGACGGAAAACCCAGGAGGTGCGGTGAACGCCGCTCTCGGCCACGTGGCTTTGCCGACATTCAGGCCACTGTGCCCGGGGACCGCGGGGCATTCATCTTTCCCCCGCGCCCACGGACCCCCGACCAAGACAGGCCGCCCCCGGGCCGTGAAACCAGAGCGGCCACCTGAAAATAACTGAGGGCACACGCGTCCCTTTCTCTGCGATAATGAAGTTAGACTAGACGTTGCTTTTCACAAGGGGACGGGAAAATCTCTAAACACCGGAACAGCGAGTACGCCGGGGGTCACCGAGGAAACTTGAGGGGCGCCAAAACATACAAGCTGCTAAGCGAAAGGGAGAACACAGCATTTCACCATTTGTGAGACACAATGATTAGAATAAAATTTACAGTGTTATAGTGCGTATTTGAGAAAAGAAAGTTCTCAATAATTTTGCTTCCAACTTAAGCAACCCCCCCCCAAAGAGGAAAATAAAACCAAATCAAGAAGGAGGAAGTAAATAAAGGTAATGGCAGAAATCAATGAAATTGAAACCAGAGAAATGATGAGTAAAATACACGAAACCGAAATTGGGTTCCTTGAAAAGATCAATAAAATTGACAAATCTCTAGCAGGACTGATAAAGAAAAAGAAAAAACAACCCCAAATTACCAGCATCAGGAATAAGAAAGGGGATGTCGCTGCTGACCACCCAGGCATCAAATGGATCATAGACTGTTCCTTCAAATAACTACGTATAATGGTCAACAACGTAAAGGAAATAGACCTATTTATCAAAAACTACAAACTACCTTAACCCATCCAATGTGAAACAGAAAACCGGAATAGTTCTGTAACAACCAAAGCACTTAACTTCATAGTTTAAAATCTGAAATCACTAGGGCCAGATAGTTTCACTAATAAATTTGATCAAACATTTAAAGAGGAAATACATCAGTTTAGCATCATCTTTTCCTGAAGAAGAGGGTTACTTCCCAAGGCATGTTTATGAGGCTATAATTACTCCAAGATCAAAACCAGAGAGAGACAGAAACCGGAAAAGTACAGATTAATGCCTCCCAAGGGCATCGATGCAAAAACTCTCAACAAAGTACTGGCAAATCAAATCCGACTACACATAACGAGTAAACCACAAAAACTAGGTGGACTTTGTCCTAGGGACAAAAAGTGAATCTCTGCATAAATCAAGACCGTGTGTCCGGGTGGAGGAACAGATACATGGCTCCACGGAAGAGAAGAGAAACCCAGCAGCCAAGGCAAGTCGGTGGCAAAGGACAGTAGGACAGGGAGAGGCGAAACAACGTCACGCTGTCCCCACGTGGCTTTGGCCTCCAGAAATAGTTACTGTTCTCTTTAAAGACTTTATTTTTAGAGAGAGGGGAAGGGGGAAGGGAGGGAGAGAAACATCGATGCGAGAGAACCCATCGGCCGCCTCTCGTGGGCGCCCCGGCCAGGGACCAAACCCGCAGCCCAGGCCCCTGCCCTGACCAGGGACCCCAGCAGCGCCTTTTCGCCTTGTGGGACGACGCCCAACACACTGAGCCACACGGGTCTGAGTGGAAAAGAGTTATTTGATATAAATGTTTGATGGCAGGCAGTCGACTGCTACTTTAACATGGAGACATCCCCCAAACCCTCAGCTTTAATTCCCACCACGGCCCATGCGGACGCGCACCGCCCTCACGGCCCGAAGCTCTCTGGGGTCGTCAGTGAGTCGGAGGCGGACAGAGGGCCCAGGGCCTTGGCGGGCCCCAGGCTCAGCGACAGAACCGCCCCGTGGGCTCCGCGCAGCCTGGGCGCACAGGCGCCGCCTCGGTCCGCCTCGCGCCCGCACCGGCGGACGGTGTGGCCGCCAGCCCGGAAATGACCCGCCCCTCGCCCACGCGCGGGAGCCGCCGCATCACCTGGCCAGGCTCCCTCAGGTGAAGCGAGGTTCGCCCTCCTCGAAGCCGCACCTGACGCCTCAGTACTCACCTTGCCAATAATTAGAGTGCCCGAAACTTATTTAACGAAAGAATTATGCCTCAGACTTTAAGCTCGAACTTAAGGAAGCCTACAGAGAAATGATTAAACGGTGAATGTCCTGGTATGAATGTGAATAATTATATATTAACACCCGCTACCATTCAAATAATTGTCATTCAGCTCAAGCTGAATCACTGACTTCTGAACAGGTGTTAATGGTTTCCGAACAAAGAGAGAGAGAGAGGGAGAGAGAAATACAATGTACGAAAACGCCCCCGAGGGGGTGGCGTGGCGGGGCGGGAAGGAGGGCGGGCACCGCGCCACAGGAGGCTGACGACGGAGGAGGGAGGTCAGAGTCGGCCGCGGGTCCCAGTTCAGGTCCCCGTGCCGTGCCTGGCCCCGCGGACCTCATCTCGGCGGGTCCTGCTCGGGGGCGCCTGCTTCCTCTCCTCTCCCTTAAGGACACGCCAGCCCTCAGCCACGACATGGTGACTCTGGAGCCAGCTGACCCCAGGCTGACTTGGAGGAGCCTTGTTCCCTCTGGGGCACACCCGTGTGGTCAAAACAACAAAAAGGAAGAAAATCGGGTTTAAAACGACACCAGGCTACAATGTGTGCAAGACGACGTCCCTCCTCTGGCCCCAAGTCGGCCACAGGAAGGTGACGTCGAACCTGCCTTCCCTGGGTGGCTTCACCCCCACGGCAGAGAAGTGACTCTCTGCAGCGATTTGAGACCCACTCGCGAAATACACCAGCTGTTGTCCGACGCGTGTCACTGTGCCCACAGGCCCCGCCCGCCCTCGTCCTGGCCAGGAGCTCCTGCGCAGGCCGGCGGCACCTTCCGGAAGCCTCCTGCGGGCGCTCGCTGGCACCCGGGAGGACAGAGACCCCGCCAGCTCCACTGGCAGGCACTTCTCACGGCTCTTGCGAGCCTAAAAACAAGCTTCCTCCTCCACCCGGGTAGCACTGGTGCCCCGGCCCCACACGTGGGAGCTGCCGTCGCAGGCCTCGCCCGCCCCGACTTTGGGACGTGCGGACAAACCCGGCGGGGTGCGCGGCTCCGGACGATCCCCATCCACGCGGCTCCTCCCGCTTGTCTGAGCGCGCCCGGGGGGGATGTTAAATAATTTTAGCTAACTTTTGAAGACCAACCGAACAGAAAGGAGCTAAGCCCTTAATTTCTTAATGAATTATTCCTCACCGTAGGACAGGAGCGGCGGCGGGAGGCGGCGCGGCGCTGACAGAGCTGTCAGCGGACAGGCGAGAGGCGCCCGGCACGCTTTAATTTCTCTGCAGAGAGACGCGGGCTCTTCGGGGATTCGTCTCAGTACCAACACTGAGCCTTTGCCGCAGGGCAGCTGGAGAATTCAAAGGAGGCTGCGACTGGATTTCCAGCCATGGAATCCGGCTCCAATTGTGCGGCTGACTTTGGTTGCTCACCCCATTCAAATGAGGACGAGGCAGTGTGGGTGCGGGGCCCCCCCGCAGGACACACACCGCGGGCGCTCGGCAGGGGGACAAGGACGAAGGACGGAGGACGGGGCAGAGCCTGGCCGGGCCCCGCAGCGACCGTGCACGGGGCAGGGAGGGACGGGGCAGGGAGGGACGGGGCGCGCCGGGACGTGACCCACCAAGCCAGGTAGGTGCGGGCGCCGCCCCCGCAGAAGCCGGGGCTAAGGGCAACCCCATCAGGCGACGCGCCTCTGGCTCCTTTGGCTCTTCACACCGGCGCCAGATCTATAACCCAAAGCCGGTCTGCACCCCATCACCGACAGGTGAATCTGGGGGTGCTCCCGGAGACCTTGGCAAACGGAGAACAAAGCAGGGTAACTGCCCACTGACCCCAGACCTTCCCCTTCCAACTGTCCTGGCCGCTCTGGACAGCCTGGGCTGGCACCGCTGCAGGTCAGGGAGTCCAGCGTTGCTGCTCAGCTGAAGGCTGGCCCCAGAGGGGTCACAAAGGGGCGTGGCTGCTGCCCCCGGCCCAGTTCTGCCGCTGGGGAAAACAAGGAGAGCCTTGCCTGTCCCCGGCCGAGGACCACAGAGGACGCTCACCGTTCAGCGGCAGGCCGCCCGGGGGCAGGGCCACCAGGATGCTCGATGGGTGTTTCCAAGGCCGCCCAAGAAACAGCGCGCCGCCCTAAATGAACAGCCCCGCACTCGGGCTCACGCAATGTGACAGAGAAAAGACCCTCCCGCTGCGGTCGTCAGTCACTTACTGGCTTATCGCCCGTTTAGTCCGTAAATACCCAATCAGCAGCCGCTATGTGGCGGCCCCCAGGGTGATCGGCAGCCACCGCGAACGTGGCAGGGCCAGGAGGCGAGTGCGGGCACGAGACAGCATCGGGGAGCCCCCCCTGAGGACGGGACGCTGGGCTGGAGGCCGGCGGGCGCGCGGGTGCCTGGCTCCAAGCGGGGCACCGCCGGCAGGGGAGGAGCTGGCACAGGGAGCGGCCACCATGGAGCCTGGCTGGGGCTCGGGCGGCGGACACCACATAGCAGGCCACGGAGCTGTGGGTCTTACCAGGGGTCCCAGCAGGGATGACACCCCCAAGCTGCCGTCTTCCACAGCTGGCCCTAAGTGAAGGCGCCAAAACACTGCCCCGCCCCCAGACCGAACCCCTGGGCTCACCCCACAGCCTGACCACGGTGTCTGCCAGGGCTGCTCCCCTCAGGCCCCTCTGCCCCGGCCACACGGCAGGGGCGTCGCCACGGCAGGCCAGGCTGGCTCCCCAGGGCTCGGGTGACTGCCCCCCACACTGCGGAGGCCAGCACCTGATCCGGCCCCTTCTCAGCCCTTCTCTCCACCGTTCGAGCGGTGCCGGCGGCAGGCTGGGGGCTTCAGCTCCTCCCCGCACGGGCCCCTCGGGAGGGCGGTGCCCATCATGGCTTGGCCCGGAAGCGTGGGCACTGCTTCAGCCACCTCCCGTGGGTCACGCAGGCCGGCCCTGCTGTTGGGCAGGAGCAAGAGCGTGGCCACCAGTGGCCAGGACTGCGGGGGCCACCTTGGGTGTCAGTCATCAGGAGGCTCCTTTCTGGACAGCATCGGGCTATTTTGGAATTCGGCAGGGAACGCTGGGTGGACCACAAGCCACGGCGTGACCTGGGACGTCACCCACAGACTCCAGTAGCCGGACGGCACACGACAGCCGTCCCAGCAGCAGCTTCCCATGTGCCGCGTCCCCCACGTCCTCAGAGTGGGCACCAACGCCCTGGGCTGGGGCGCGGGCCTGAACGCGGACATCAGCCGCGTCCCAGAGAGAAGAGCCTCCTCGCGTTGTCCAGCAGGCCCCATGCCCTCCGAACCCGCCGCGTTCCCGCTGCAGTGCAGCCGCTCGGTTCCGACCCTTCTCGTCTTTGGGTGGGAGCGGGGTGAGGAGATTTTTCACCTGCAGCAGCAGAGAGACAAGTGAGTACGTCTGCCTTAGACTCTGCCCTACCAGACGCTCACTACCGGAGACACAGAAGGCCCTGACCACCCACACGCACGGCAGCCGCGAGCCAGCGCGCGTCCCTGCCGCCCGCCCCACGTCCTCCCGGCGCAGGGCCACGTCCCGGGTCCCGATGCTGGCCACCCCAACAGGCGCGGAGAGGCGCCGCCTCGTTTTCATTTGCGTTCCCGACGACACAGGGTGCTGAACACTTTTTCGCCTGATTACCTGCCATCTGGGTGCCTTCACTTGTAAGGAGTCTGCCCAGGCCTTCGGCTCATCTTTTAATTGGGCTGTTCATTTTCCGATGGCTGAGTTTTAAGGGTTCTTTGTATGTTTTGAATAGTCCTTTAGCAAATGCCGTCGGCCAGTACTTCCCCCCCGTCTGTGGCTTGTCTTACCAGTCTCGACGTCAGCGTTCACGCACTTTGGATGTTCACCGACCAGCACATCCGCCCCCCTTTCGCGGACCCCACTGCCGCCACGCCCGGGGCCAGCGACGTTTCCTCCGGCGTTGCCTTCTAGAAGCCCCTGGTGTGCGTTTTACACTTAGGTCTGTGACCATTTTAAGTTTTTGTGAAGGATGGAAGGTCTGTGTCTAGATTCATCTGTCTGCATGCGATGTCCAGTTATTCCAGAACCATCTACTGAAGACTGTCCTTTCTCCGCTGGACTGCCCCGCTCCTCTGCTGACGACCCCGCCGGCCGCATTCGCCGGGGCCCAGGCCTGGCCCGCTGACCGCGCCTCGCCGGTGCCCTGCCGTCGCCTCCTCATGGTGGCCACTCTGGGTCTTTTCAGCTCTCTAAAAACTTTCTAAATTTTTAAAAAATTTTATGTTGATTTTGAGAGAGAGAGGGATGGAAGGAGAGAGGGTAACAGACAAAGAAATGTCACTTTGTTGTCCCACTTATTTACACATTCATTGGTTGATTCTTGTATGTGCCCTGACCGGGGACCGAACCCAAAGCCTCGGTGCGTTGGGGTGACGCTCCAACCGACTGAGCCGCCCGGCCACGGCCTCCATACAGCTTTAGAATCAGTTCGTTGGAACCCACACAACGACTTGCTGGGATTTTGACTAGACTGTGTTCAATCTCTAGATCAGGCCAGGACAGAACTGACGTCTTGACTAAATGGAGCCTTCCTGTCCGTGATCCTGGAACATCTTCCATTTACTTAAATCTTTGATATCTTTCATCAGCTTTGTCGTTTTCCTCATACAGGCCTTGTACGTGCTTGTTAGATTTAAACCTAAATATCACTTTTTGCGCACTAATAGTATGTGGTTTTAACGTCACGATGAGCACTCTTTCTTGTGTTTTATGAATAAATCTGCACATCTTTGGGGAAGAGGCTAGGCTTTCTGTCCAGTTATTCACTGGGTTTGGCTTTTCACCACAGACTTGCATGGGTCTTCTTGTGCCCTGTGCATGAGTCCTTTGTCAGACAGACAGGCTACAAAATTCCCCGCTCACTCTGTGGCTTTCCTATTCATTTTCTTAATCATGTCTTTCACTTTTGATCAAGTCTAATTTATTGACATTTTCTTCCATAGCTTTCTATTTGTGCTACATGTAATGTTTGTCTTTTAAATCATGAAGATATTGTCCATGTTTTCTCATAAAAGCTTTAGTGTCAGCTTTATATTCAAGCACACAATGCAGTTCAAATTAGTTTTATGTACAGTGTGAACTAGGGGTCAAGGTAAATTTTTTTTATTTAGTTGTTCACACACTATTTGTTGAAAAGACTTAACGTGCCACACGGATCTACTCGGTGTCTTTCTCAAAGACAGAAAGACTGTGAGAGAGTCAATCTCAGTTCTGCTCCATGGCTCCTCGTTCGGATCCCCGCGGCCCAGGGTCCAACGCAGATCGGCACTCAGGCTGGAAACCGGCCTGCGACGGCACAGGTCTCCCAGACTGCGGTGGTGCCCTCGGCCCTCTGCATTCCCACGGGACTGTACAGGTAGCCGGGGATTTAAAAGCCAGAGTGAGCTGGCTACGGAGGACGGCTCGTGAGGAACTGACCCCCGGGCCCCGCCGGGCTCCCCGTGACCAGGCTGCGCACTCCCGGAGGGAGGGTCTAGCCCTCCGCAGTGCTGCTCGGCGGGGGCGGGGCTCGCGCATTTCTCACTGAACTTGACCCTACGTTTCATTTTTGACACTGCTCGTACATGTGACTGTTTCCTTAATTTATGCTTTAATTATATAAGAATTAACTTTATATATTAAAATTATATCCTCAACTTTGTGTCATTTATTTGTGCTTCAATAGTTTTCAGAATTCCGTAAGATGTTCTACGAATATAATCATGTGATCTGAAAAGTACAGTTGTACACTTTCTGATATGAATGCCTTTATCCTTTTTGCACAGAACTCTGTCTTTATTCTTCTAAGTTATCAGTGTGTTGTAGAAAATACATAGTGGGATCTCGTTTTACTGTCCAGTCTGTTAATCCGTGCCTTTTTAGTTCAATCTGAAAACCATTTACATTTAATGTAATTACCAATGAATCTGCCTGTATGCTATTTGTCCCATCTGTTTTCTGTTCTCCTTCCACTTTTTCCTGCCTTGTTTTCAATTACTTTTAAAATCGGCATTCCACTCTCCCCTCCGCCCTGGCCTAGGGGCCCCACACCGTGGTCAGGGTGTACGTCTGCGCCCCTGAGTTGTCAGCCCGCCCTCAAATCACGTCATGCCTGCTCGCGACACGAAGGGCCCACAGCAGCACGTTCTCATTTCTCATTTCCCTGTCCTACCTGTCATGCTACTGTCGTGCTGGGTTTTACTTCCCCACATATTCTAAACCTCCAAATTCCCTGTGATTAATTTTACTGTGAGTAGTTTAAAGAAGAAAACTGAGAAACAAGTTTTTATGATTTCCACTCAGTTTCCACTTCTTGTGATGCTCACTCCTCTGGGGCCAGTTCAGGTCAGCGTCCAAAGGTCGAGCGGATGTCTAGTCCCTTTCTGTGGCTGTTCCAGAGGCCAGAGTGTCCCTTTCCCAGCAAGGAGCCTAACGATTTTCCAGGAGACCCTGCCCTCCTGGGCGGGCCCCTCCCTGTACCCAGCGCCGCGCTCTGGTGCTGGCTCAGCCGCGCCGCGACATGGAGAGGCCCTTCGCTGGCCTGCCGGGGCCTCCTCGGCAGGCGGTCTGCACACGGGGCGGGAGCTGCTCGGGGGCGGGACTCAGGGAGGCGCCCACGAATGTCACTGCAGCATATCTGACCTCGGAAATAGTGTCCCAGCGGCGCTGCTGTGGGGGGCGGGGGGCAGGGGAGGCCACTGGCACGGGCGTGTTCACTCGGCAAGTCTCTGCGGCACCTGGCCCTGGCCCAGGCCCAGGGCTGAGTGAGAGAGTTGGCCCCCGATCGTGCAGCACTTCTGTCCGGGGCTCTTCGCGCTCCCTCAGGGGCCTCGCTTCCCACGGGAAAGCAGAGCGCTCACACCACCCTTGCTAATGGGGCGCGCTTTCCGTCTTCTCGCAGAATGAAAAAGCGACAGAGGACAGGGACAACAGAGACGCAACGGGAACCGCAAGGCACGCCTCTCCACGCACAGCCCACATGCTGGCCGCTGAATCGGTCCGGGCACAATCAAGGGCGTTCATGGCACTAGAATCCCCACAGCCAGGTGTCACAAGAGCCCCAAGAGTGGTCAAGGCGGATGGACGCATCTCACGTGGCCTCATGGCTTCTGCATTCCCCTGCTGGCCACCACCGCTGGGGCCTGTCTGTCCCCTCCGCGCCCACAGCACAGTGCAGAACGCCTTCTGGTCGTCAAGACATGCCTGCAGGGGAGCGGACGGAGGGCAGCGAACGGACACTGCTGGAGGAGACGAAGGGACGGGGACCCCGAGGGCCTGGGAGGCCAGCGGGCTGATCTGAACGCCCCGACAGCCCTGACACTAAAACAGGGCCCGCGCGGCCTGCGGACAAACGCCCAGACGTCTCCAAAGGCGACGCCTGCCAGGGAAGGTCACAGGGCAGCGTGGAGCGAGCCGGGCCCCATCCCCCGGCCTCCTTGCAGAGCAGGGCTGCGTCCTGACCAGGCCACTCCCAGGAGCCATGGCTGCTCAGAGACACCTCCCAGGCCGGCCGCTCTGGCCTGAGTGAAGCTCTGCCTGGGCACCTGGGAGGCAGCCTCGTGCTCCCAGGGTCGCGCGGGGTTCTGCCGGCCGAGCTGCCAGCCCGAGGCATGGCTGCTGGCCAGACCCCACCACACGGCAGGTCGGGGCCCAGGGCTCCCTGAGCACGCTTGGCAGGAGGCGCAGACAGATGCAGCCTTGTGGCTCCAGTCACGCAAATCACACACTTCGTGGGGACTAGAAGCTGTGGCCAGAAAACCAAGACGTCATCTCGAGGGTCAGAACAAAGGCAAGTGCCCCGCTCTCTGCGTGGAGCCGGGGTCAGCCTCGCTGACAGGGTGAGCAAGCCCTGGGCATCCCTGTCCCTGCGCGTGGTGTCCACGGGCACACACCGGGTGCGCGGCGAGGCTTCTCCTGCGGGCTCCCTGGCGTGTGGCCGGCCCCTCGCTCAGCCCACAGGCCCGAGCCTGGCGGGAGCCATGCCTGGGAAACCTTCACTCCAATGCTCTTGTCAAGAGAAGTTGCCGTCAGTAAGGTTTAAACGCATTCGCTGTTACGCAAATAAACAAGGCCACCCAATGACGTTTTAGAAGTGAATCCGGTATTCTAGAAAAGAAGGCATGGCCGCAGAGGAGGAGCGGCCGGGTCCCCAGCCAGGTGCCAACGCCCAGAGACCCCGCGAACTGCGCGGGTCCAGGGCGCAGGCTGTGAGGAGCATCGCGAGGTGTTAATGGTTTCAATATTTATCTGCTGCGGGGAAGCACTCTAAAAAGAAGACAGAAAAAATTCTGCTAATGGCTGTGTCTTTGCCATTAAAATGAAAAGCTTAATGCATCTTATAATCAGAGGACAATTTGCAAATCATTAAGAGAAATGTAAAATTCCATTAAAATACAAATCAAGAGACTCTCCCTGGACTAATAATCTTTTTGATATTATTTTGCATTTCACTATTTCTGTTCCAATACCCAGGCCCTACCAATGATCAGGCCCCGAACACGCCGCGTACCGCAGCCCACTTCTTTAACGAGAGGCTGAGAGAAGGGTAATCTGCTATTCAGAGCAGGTACTAATGAAGAATTCCATATATTCTGAAATTTAATTAAAACCCCAAAGATTTCAAATTAGATGCAATTTGAAATGCCTGGGGCAGAAATACATGCACTTGCTTGGCGAGGGTACCACGCTGAAAGTTGATGCTGTAATTGGTCTTGATGTATTTTTGTGTTGCTGGGCTGAAGCACAGAACTCATAACCATATAAAAATTCTCTGTAGATTACCTGCTCATTGAAAATGCCATCACTCAGGTAGTTCTCTACTAAATTACCATGCTACTAAAATGCACAAAGTGATTCGGAGAGGAGCGCGGCACAGCTGGCCGGCGCTGCCGGTGAGTTATGCATGCGTCAACGTGGCCTTTTTTCTTAGTAAAATATGCTCAGTTGAATATTAAAATATAATTGGCATTCAACCTAAGTAGCTTAAACCATTTTGTTATCTTCTTTTAAACTGATTTGGCTCCTCCACAGTTATTTTCAAGGATGCGACTCACAAACTAATGACACCATCACATTCAGCTAGATTTGTGCTGCTTTACATTTGCCACAAATGGGCGCAGCCCCGACAGCCTGCCAGGCCGGCCTTCAGTGTGAGCTGCTCTCCAACATCAAAGGCCCAATTCCCGGAAAAAAGGGGGGCGGGGAGGAGATGCCATTTATGTTGGTCCTTGCATATTTTATTCTGAAGAGAGAAAGGGATGCAAATTTCCTGCGGAAAGTGTACGACGTGGCCAAGCGAGGAGAGGAGCCCGTGCCGCGGCGCCCTCTCTGCCTGTCCCCGACCGTGGGAGGCAGGGCTGGGAGCGCCGCGGGTGAGGCTCGCACGCACAGGGCCCGGGGGCGGTCCTCCTCCGTCCGCGGGGGCCCTCTGTGCCCCGAGGAAGGGCAGTGCTCCTGGAAGAGGGGCGGCGCCCATCGGGACCATGGCCCCCGCAGCGTCAGCGACGTTCCCCTCGGAATCTGGGAGGCAGCAAACAGCCAAACTTAAACTCACCTGACGGAGAGACGCGCTCAAGGGTTACAAAGGTTTCTCTTCCCCCACTTCACGCTCCATCTGCCCCGTCGGAGGTACCTCGCTGCCCTGCCCTCCCGGGCTGAGTCCAGGAGGTGGGCTCCGTCCAGGGGCCTCGGCCCAGGCAGCCCGCAAGCGCCCCACGGCCTCACGCCTCCTTCAGGTAAGTGCGCGACCCCTCCACCCCAGCAGGCGAGGCCTGACCTGGAACGGGGACGCGTGCTTGCACATCCTATATTCCGAGCCAGTCTGGACGTAGGGTTGCAGGTGAAAATTGTGTGAGAAAGCATGTCAATTAAGGGATAGTTTTGACACGTCTAGCTCCTACAAATAGTTCCACAGCATTATTACAATTAATTTTATATCGATATTTACATATTTGGCATTGAAAAACTTGAGTCCAATTCCATGTAATTTTTACTAAAATATTTTCTCTGTAAACCCAGGGAGTAGAGAGAATTCTATTTGTTTCTGCGAGGATGATATCAAAATGCATTAGCAATGCCTGTAAAATGTGAGCACGCAACGCTTTATGACAACAAAAATATTAAGCGTTCTCTTTGGAAGCAGGCAAGCTTGTCTAATGACTACAGGGGGAATAAAAATTTTCAAAGCATATTGAAGTGAAAAGTTTGTTTTCCCTTTAATGTACAGGCCTGATACACAATCCCTATTTTTCAAAGCCCATTTTGAGTGAGAACGATTGAAGGGACGATGCAGGTTCCACTCCCCCGGGGGGCAGACGCCCCCGGCTCCCGCCCCGAGGCGGCGCGAACCCGCGTCCGAGACGCAGACCCGGCAGAGGGCCGTGCTGCCGTGCGCGCGTGGCGACGGCGACTTTTGCAGTCAGCGGACAGCTACATCGGTGTGCTGCTCAATTACCGCGCCAGTGTCAGCCGTTACATTTGATGTGAATATACTTCCGCCAACTGTGAGTACTGTTTGTCCGTAACAGACGCCCATTTTGTCCTACAAGGCTGGGAAGCGACTCCTCCTCCACGTCTTTGTGGAGCCTCCCGAGCCTGGTCAACTGGCATGTGGGACCTGGTTGCCTTGAATGAAGGCATCCTCAAGTTTGTTTGCTTGTTTGTTTATTCCGCCTGATTCATGGAAGCCCCAGGGCACATAGGATCGGACCAGCTCTTAGATTTCGGATGAAACTTTCACCGAACTGGGCCTCCCAGGAGGCCTTGGCAGTGAGGGCTTCGTCAGAGGGCTCGAGGCTGGCCCTCCCCGCAACCCCCCACCGCGCTAGCCCAGACCCTCCTCCGGGAGGAGGCGTTTCCAATGGCCACGCCCCAGGGAAGTGTGCGGGACAGGGCGGGTCACAGGGCTAGTCAGGAGCCATCCCGCAACCCCAGCACGGGGGCGCACGTCAGGCCTGTGGAGACAGGTCTGACCCGGAATCCGAAGCAGCCTCTTGTCCACCGTGCGGCTCCCGGGTCTTCAGAAGAATCTAGAGCCGCATCCGTCCGCCTATTTCAAAGAAAACCACGTTTCCGGCCCAGGGTGCCTGGTCACCCTCCGCAGGTCCCGGCAGGCGTTGCTGACACCCTCCCCCGGGTCGCGCTGGCTGAGGCCACCCCCGGGGCCTGACCGCACAGGTGCTGATGTGCGGCCGCCGGTCTGGCTTCGTCTTTCCCAGCCACATCCATGGACCCCACACCGGCTGTCCCACCTTCTCGCCCGGCTGCCGGCTGAGCTCCGACCAGGCAGACCTTGGACCTTGACAGGCTTGGACCTTGATTCCAGCGGCGAAACTCCCCCTCAACACGCACGACTGTGAGCCCAAACAAAACTCACCGCTAAGCACCTGACCTGCGTGTAGGGTGAGGCGCCTAGCAACGCGCCCGTAAGAGCCGGGTCCGTTTAAGTAAATTCCTTTGGAAAATAATTCTCAGAATAGGGTGTGTGTGTGCATACACATACAGATGAACGTATGTGTCCGTATTCACCTAAGATGGGAATGAGTTTTGGGAGGAGGAGTAAGAACTATAGAAATTGTAGGCCTAACAGCATAAACAAGCTTTCTAGAACATTCTGCTACTTACATCCCCCAGGTGAGAGGGCTGAGAAAAGAATAACTTGAAAAAGCTGTGTGCTTGCATGAATCACAGCTGAAACGTTAAAAACTCTCTCCTCATCCAAGAGGTGGCTGCGCGGCACAGAATAAACAAGCGCTAATGACAGTGGCCAGGCGGGGGGCTGCGGGGCAAGCCGCGAAACAATGACTCAGTCGTGCTCCGGCCCTTTGGCCCGGGAAACTCGCCAACGTGCCAACGTGCCAACGTGCCACAGCGCAGTTACCAGTCAGGCTGGAGAGAGGACAGCTCAGCGCGCCGACCGTTTCCGACCGGCCTGGCATCCGCGAGGCCTGAGCCAGAAGGACCGCAGCCACGGCGCGGACGAGAGCCAGGGCCCCGCGGACCCGATGTCTCTGCTCAGACGGCTCCCCACCCAGGACGCACAGCTCTGTGACCGAGCCCGGGGAGCCACGGAAGGGCCAGAGGGGCCAGAGAGTCAAGTGTGGGCAGGGACCAGGCAGGCAGGAGAGGGGTGCGAGGCCACCACGGGGGCACCTCTCCTCTGGGACAGGGACAAGGGCCAGGGCTGACCGTCTGCAGGAAGCAGCGTCCCCCTCCAGGGGGCTCTGCCCAGGCCAGTGGCCTGGGCCTGGGCCTGGGCTTCTGGTCCCGGTACCTGGGAGGGGCTCAGTTTCAGCATGTCCCCGATGAGGACGGCTGCCTGCTCGCTGCCACCTCAGTTACCTGCCGGGCTCGCCCTACCTCCCCGTACAGCACTGTTCGCTTCCGGCGACGCCGGCCCTCCTTTTGTTCCCGGGCGTCCCCACCTGCCTTCCCTCGCGGGGTTCTGCCGTCCCTGACCCAGGCGCCGGTGGCTCCTGCCCTGCCTCCAGACGCCCGAGCGCCCCCAGCGCCTCGCGCTGCCTGGCCTGCCGCCGCTCTCCGGCTCGCCACCCGGTCTCCTCAGCATCGCCTCGCGCAGCTCCAGCCTCCGCAGGCCCTGGACCCCCATCCTCCTGTTTGCTGTTCCCAAAACCCGCACAGCAGCCCCGGCGTTGAAGGAAGCATTTCCGCAGCTGCTTTGTCTCCACTTAATTTAGGCACAGTGTCATTAGCTTGTGTCTGGTCACTCCCTGGGCATGGAAGGGTGCCACCCTCCAGCCCCCCAGGTAAGACCTCAGCCGGGTGGACAGTCCTTACTTCCTCATGGGACACACACGGGGACCAGGGATGGCAACCCAGCACAAGCGCCTCCTCTTGTAACTACTCTCCTCTCTTGAAATTGGTGATCTCTTAGCTCCGGGAAAATACCCCGCGCGGCCTGAAAGCGCCTCCAGAGACTGCAGACGAGCCCCAGCGAGGACCTAGGGCGGGCGCGTGGCTTTCGCAGCCACGTGACAGGCTCTGCCGGGCTCCCGGGCTCCTGACGGGACCGCAGGGGCTCCGCCCAGGAGACTGCGCCTTGTCCGGCCGGGCTTGGCTGTTCCCTGGGCGTGAGCGACAGCTGGGGACAGAGGAGCCGGCCCAGGTGGGCTGGATGGGTCCCCCCCACCCCCGCTCGGCTCTGCCAGCTGCGTTTCTAATTTTGAAGGGCAGGCCCAAGGAGGGCCACGGTTCCTGCCCGCAGGCCACTATCCCCTCGGCGTGGGGTGAGCCGAGTCCCCAACAGGGCCCTTCCTGGACATCCTTGAAGCAGGGGCTCCCGGGAGGGGCCTGCGGAGAGGGACTCGCAGAGCCACGCAGACACGGGGCGCCTCCTGAGGCTCTAGGCCGGAAGCCGCGCGATGCTGAGGCTCAGCCAGCAGGTTCGGAAAGTGCAGATTGGGCCACCCTCATGCGACCGGCTTCACAGTGACCAGCCCAGAGCTGTGAGCAGGCAACAGTCAAGGTCAAACACTCCGTTTACAAGGGAACACTGCCACGGCCCAACAAAGAACACTCAGACCTCATCTGTTGAAAACTGTCCTGTAAGGGACAGGAGGGACGGCTGAGGAGCTGGGGTCCCTCGCCCCCGCCGCGCGCCTGCCTGGGGCCCCCTGCGAGGGGCTCGGAGGGTGCTGGGGACCCCCCCGCCCCAGGCTGGCCGGGGAGGTGGGACAGCCCAGGGCGAGCGAGCAGCCGTCTGCCTCCCCAGCCACCAGCCACGGCGGCCGTGCAGCCACACAGCGAGGAGGGGCCGGCGGGCAGGGGCCTGAGAACAAAAGGGAAGTGTCTGCACCCGCCCTGAGCCTGAAAGCCGACGCCGCCGCGGAGGCCTGCTCCTCGGCCTTCCCTTCGCTGTGAAATGCTGCTTTTGGCAGAGCGCTACTTTTATGATTAGGCTGCATTTGCCACTCACCTCTTAGGTTACTTTAGATGCATGTTATACAAAGAAGCTGGGTTTTTTGTTTTTTGTTGTTTTTTTTTTTTTATGAATAACTATGAAGTGTTCGGCAGTGTTAACAGAGAAGAGATTTAAATGATATTTTCATTATGAAGAAATATTAAATAAAGATTTATTTCAAGAATAAGAGCTTCATTGAATAACTATTTCTTGGAGAAAAATGAATTCAAAATAAACAAAACTGACCTTTGAAAGAGGTTTCCGGGGAAGGACTTGACCCCCCCGAAAAGCCTGCCTGTGCCACGAGGCAGCCGCTCCATCGCGGGGCGGCTGGGAAACGCGATCCTGGTGCCGCTTCTAACAGACCAGGTTATGGAAAACAAAAATCAAAACCCAAAACACAGAAAGAAATTTTTTTTTTTAAAAGAAATGCCCTACTACCAAAACCACCTCCTGGGGGGACTCCATCTCGCCCCTCGGCTCGCCGCGGTGACACCTCCTCAGCGGCCGCTCCCGCTCCCAGGAGCTGGTCCTCCAGGGGACCCCGCCCGCCCGGCCCCAGGGACAGCAGCTGAGACGGTCGGTGCTCCTGGGCTTCTGCTCGGCGGGGCAGCCGAGGGGCCTGTGCGACGTCCCCGGGTGAGCGGCTTGTTACACGCTAACTCTGGAAACTCTCTAAGAGGAGGAGGTGAGCCCCATGAAACCCCAGTGTCGGATGCATCCTCACCAACAGCAGCTTCAGATGGTCCCCCTTCGCCCGCAGCATGGCGGCACCTTCAAAACGGAACCCGGGGTTCCCCGGGTGCTCGCCTCACAGAGGACCCTACGGGGGACCTGCGAGGGAGAGGTGGCCGGGCATGCGCTCGGGAGGCGCCCAGGTGGCAGATGGCTGCGGGCCGGCGGGGGAGGCCTGGTCCCGAGCCTTCCTGGCCAGGATGAGGAAAAAGCAACACGCAAAAGCTCGCTCGCCACGCTCAGGCATTACAGCGCGCACACTCTGCCGAAGACCCTCGTCACAGAAACGTGTGCCGCGCCTCAGAGGGACCCGTCCCCCACGTCTGCACGGAAGGCTCGCTTCTTTGTGCGAACCCACGGCTTCCAGGCCCGGAGGCTGTCCGAGGATGTGCTGGTGGGCCCTGCCCGGCCCCCCCAACCCCCCGCGTCGCTGGCTCCTAGACACACAGCAGGACAGCGAGCCCCCCACTGCTGGACACAAAGGGGGCGCACAGCTGGACCAGGGCTGTTAACTCCACGTTGGCCACCGCATTCCAGCCGCGCCCCACCTCCCCACAAAACCCATAAAATCCCCGCACCTGGGCCCTGCCCGGGAAAGACGGAGCCGACGGAGCGCTGGCTGCACGTGCCGCGGCGTGGGAAACCCTGGGCCGCAGCCATTCGCTGCGGCAGGCGGGTGCCAGACGCTGCCCCCTCCCCAAAGTAGGCTGGAGGGGACCGCAACCCACTCAGAAGTCCCCACCAGCAAGGCTTGGCCAACAGGGGATGGGCTTCTGGGGAGAGTGGGTGGCCGACCATGGCCACGACCTGCTGGCCTGGTGCAGGCCCAGAGCCGGGGACACGGCGTGAGAGGGGCCGGTGCCAACGCTCCTCAGGAGCTGAGGACAAGACTTCAGATGTGACAGGCTCCCTGTCTGCTCCACCCTCTTAGATTACACAGGACGTCAGCCCTGGTTTTGTGATTTTTCTGTTCTGAACGTTTCAAGACCTTAAATGTTTGCTTCCTTCTTCAACAGACTTGACAGAAGGAGAGCTGGCTGGACAGTTTTCCACGCTCCTGCTGGCAGCGCAGGAAGTGACACAGTGGTGACAGCGGAGAGGAGTGGGCACGGCTCCCAGGTTCCCGAAGGCGTCTCCGGGGCCCTCGGACGCACAGCCCAACCCCGCCCGGTCCCTGGCACATAGGAGGGGCACCCAGTACTGCCACCCACGCCCTCAGCCAGCCAGGATGCAAGGCCTGGGCACCAGGTGCTGGGGCGCAGAGGTCAGTGGGGTCAGTGGGGCGGGCGCTGGGGGTGGGCGCGGAGGTGGGCGGGGCGGCAGCCGAGCAGCTGCAGGGGACCCAGCCCCCGGGGGCGCCCCCTGCGGCCAACAGCGGGCTGTGGACACGCGTGGAGTGCCACCCAGCCCCTGCCCCAAGCCAGAGACCCCACTTTCAGCATCTCTGCAGCAGCCCCCGCTGAAAGAGACCTTCTGGGACAGTCCTGGATGACACCAGGGGCCGACAGACACGCCTGTCACGGTGTCGCAGCTTCCGTTCAGTTGTGCAAAACCGGCCGGGCCCCTCCACCCGCGGTTACTCAGGCTCCGGCGCGGGCTCCATGTCTCCGGAGTTTCCCTCCTGCCACCCCCAAAACTCTGCTCCGTTTGCAAGTTTGTCTTTGCTGAAAATCAGAGCAACAATTAGAATACTAGTAAACTGACTTAATACTAGTAAATTCCACTTTCAAGTTCAAGATTGCTTTAAACTTACCTCGCCTAACGTTTCTGGGTGACTTCTTTAAGTACGTGTACGCATGCATTCATATCTATATCCGTATATAAAAGCTCACTTATAGCAAAACAGCTATAAAAATCACTATGCAAATAAGCCTCCAGTGCGCGTCTACAATTGTTTCAGCTGCATAAAGAAGAACCCAAACAAAACCTTAGAAAGCAACGCCTGGGAACGTGTTCTCAGGTCATGGCAGACGTCACGTGCCTCCGCCACCCCCCAGCGAGGCGACAGTTCCCAACTCCTCCCGGGGCACAGAGCGTCTCGCTTTGGGGCGTCCGAGCAGCTCGGCTGGAGCCTCGTCTGAGAGGCAGTGCTGCTTCTACCTGGGCAGGGGTGGGGCGGGGGCGGGGGCCGGCGTCAGGTGCAGGGCGGGGGCCCGCCGTCCGCGTGCAGGCCTGCGCTGGGGGCGCGCAGAACGACTGCTGTCCGGCTGTGACCCACGTAACCCTTCCGCCAGCGAGGGCCCGCGTCGGTCCCCCTGCGCCGTTCGCACCGCCTTTGCCAAGGCTGAGGCGGCTGTGTGCCAAAACCAACACAGCCGTTCGGCACCGTGCGGGTGGCTCACTCTCGTCCCCTCGGTGGGGCCGTGTGCCGTCTGTTTAGGTGACGGGAAAACACCCGGCCGGTTCAGTCAGTAAAGCGCGGTGACGCGAAACAGGGTCCCAGAGGGGGTGCCGGGCAGCGGTGTCACTGACCTTGCAGGAAGACGGGGTGGTGCAGGGCCGGCACGGGGAGGTCCGGGAGGGCCGCGGGCTGCTCGAAGTAGGCGCCCAGCCAGGCCGCGCACTGCGTCAGGGGCTCCGCCGGTCCTGTCGGGCTGCCGGGCGGCTCAGCGGCGGGGGCCTCCGTGGGGCTGCGGAAGTGACGACAGACAGGAGCTTGATCAGTGAGCTGCAGGCCACAGCCCGCAGGCCTGGAAGCAACCAGAAAGCGCGCGCGCGTGGGGGCGCGTGGGGGCCTGGGGTCGGCAGGTGGCAGCGGGCGCGGGGCGGGCAGAGGCTGGCACGAGACACGCCCGGGAGTGTTCCACCCGCACGTCCCCCTCGGCTTTAAAAGACGTGGCACGCTGCCCCACTGGGGCAGCTCGGCTGGGCAGAGAGCTGTCCCTACAGCCGGCGGTCAGGGCGCCCAGCTCGGCTGTGGGTTCGTCCCCGCTCTCACTTCCTGCCTCTCTAAGACCAATTAGTATTTCCTCAGGTGAGGGTGTTTTTAATAAAGAAACATGACATCTTTGATGACGACAAGGGGTGATTCCTCAGAAGGGGCGCCAGGTCCGCGCGCTCCTGCCTGGGGCCCTGAACACCTGCTGCCCAGCCAGCAGCCGCCGTGGCAGAGCTGGCTGGCAAGGCGGCATGGCCGCCCCCCGCAGGACGGGCAGGGGCGTGTTTGCATCCACTGGCATCTGTCAAGTCTCTGAGAGCGCGTTACCAAAGCCTCTTTCCGGAAACCCCGTGTTAAAGCGACCCTGGCACTGCCTCCTGCGTCCCCCGCCCCGGAGCAGCATGCCCGGGTGCCCCCTCGCTTCACGCCCGTCCAGGTTCCCCCAGGCCCCTCTCGTTCTGCTACTCCCCGGGCTGGGCAGCGTCCAGTTCGGGTGTGGGTTCTCCCGGAGGTTGGTGACTTTGGCTGCAGTACTGGGACTTTCATGCAGGTTTTCTATTTGCTCGTTTTCCCAGTCTTAGTGTTCATTATGGTTGCTAGTCTCCCTTCTACCTCCTGAAGTTTAAGCCAGGGTGTTTTAGACGCACTGGGGATGGTTTTGTTTTGTCCAGCAGGGCGGTGACTCTTCTGCCCGTGGGCCTTGCAGCCACTCCTCGTGGAGCCGGCCCCTCGGCGGGGGCTGACTCCCTGCACGTGCGCGCCGCTGGCCGAGGAACCAGGTCTGCCCTCCCCTGGTGGCCCCCCTCCGCTGCCTTGCTGGGCCCTGGACACCTGGTGCGCGTCCCTGGACTCTGCAGTGCTGGGGGCAGAGTTTCTCCCGTCCCCTCCGGATACCGCAGCCCCCGAGGCTTCTCGGGGGAGGGGGAGAAGCCACCAGAACGCAGGCACGAGCAGCTCCCCCTGAAGCGTCACACCGCCCTTCCCGGTGTCCCGAGGCCAGGCGGGCGGCGCCGACCTACAGGCTGCCTCTCACCGTGCCCTGCCTGCCCTCGCCGAGCGGCCCTCGCCGAGCGGCCACCGTCGCCGGCCCGAGTGGCCCGGCCCGGGGAGGTGAACAGAGCCAATGCTCCGGTGTCACCGCCGCCAGCCTGTGGGGCACTCACCACCTGAGGTGGCGAGAGAGGGACAGGGGCCTCCACGGCCCGGCACCGCCTGCAGAACCAAGTGGCCAGGGGCCGGGCTAGGAAGGCCCAGAAGGCGCACCTCCCAGGCCGCGGTCGGCCTGGCCTCCAGGGCCTGCGGGGTCTACGGTCCCGTCACACACACACACACAGTCAGGGTTCCTCGGGGGAGGGGCGGGCAGGACGGGAGACAGGCACCTCCGTCCGAGAGGCAGGGGCTGCTGTGCCTCCCGGCCCCCTCCTCTGCTTCGAGTCACGTCTCCTTACTCAGACGTCCCCCGTGACCCGGGGGACGGACGCGCAGGCACCCCAGGGCACTGCCCAGGCTGTGGCTGCGTCCTCTGCTGCTCAGGGAATGAAATGTGAGCTGTGTTTCCTAGCATTTCCCACCCTTAAAAGGATATTTGAAGAATTTTTATAGTAGTAAAATTCATCTTAAATTGATTTTTTATGCTTGTGCTAAAGATCTCAACCTCTGATTTACTCTGTGGTTCTCCTTTTTAACTCTTTCTCTTTGGCGTTAGATGACTATTCATGGGTGAAATGTAATTAAAGCGCTTTGATTCTGAAGCCAGGATTTATGATACTACATTTAAAATGAATGGCATTAAACACACACATAAAAGCAGATTTTTAAAGCCATGACACAAATTTCCATTTCTACAATAAAACGGAATTTATTCTCTGCCCTGCCCTCTCCTCCAACCTTGCCCGGCTCGTCCCCGAGCGCCCGGCGTGACTGTGTCCGGGCGTCGCTGCCGGCCCCTCTCATCGCAGAGGCCCTCGGTTCGGCTCCCTCCCCGACAGCGTGGAAGCCCGGCCGTCACTGGCTCCGTGGCCCACACCCCTTTACGTCCCGTGTCCAACAAACTCGCCTGCCACGGCGTGCGAACGCCGCGGCTGGCTCGACTGTGTCCAGGGAAGTGCCCAGCGACCGGGGCACAGGGCACCACCACGCACGCAGCCCGAGCGCCGGCGATGCATATGGAGCTGCGTAGCAACTCCGTCCGCGGGACTGCACAGGGAGGGGGACACGGAGCCAGCGCCTGTCCCTGAGGCCCACGTTGGGATGCGGGCCCTCTGCCATTTCCTAGCTAGTGGCAGGAGGAGGAGCCGGCTCGGCCGAGCCTTTTGCCTCATGATGGCAGCGTGCAGGGTGCCTCTGCAGAGTGATGTGGGGCCGCGTGTGCGCGGCTTGGTTTGAGGGCTTCTTCGGGAAACTGCAGGGACTCCGCGAGGAGAAGCAGGAGCGCAGCGCACTGCCTGCAGTGGCCGCTTCTGGAGCGTCCGTGTGTCGGAAAGCCCATGGGAAGCTCCCTCGGAGCCGCGACCCGAGAGGCAGCCCTGGCCCGGCCTGGCCCGTCCCGTCCCGGGCTGGCAGGAGGAATGAGCCGGCGAAGCCCGCGGAGCAGACGCGCCTTCTTGGGCTGTGGGCCGCGGCGGGGTGGGAGGCCCCACGACGGAGGGGAGAACGCCCAGCCTCACGGCTCGCGTGTCTCCGCTGAAGCGTCGAACTGCCCCAGAGGTCAGCTAACCTCACACAGGTCACGTGGGTCCTCTGGGTCACCGCCGCTGGGGAACACACGGTTACGTCCAACCTGCCAGACCTCCAGCATCTCCCTGTCTGTCTCTCAGGGCGTGTCCTGCGCCTAATTACATCATTTTGCTGAAGCGCTGACATTTTTCTTCTTGTGGTAGAACTGACGGCAAGAAATAAAGTACGCAACCTGCTAACAGTAAGGAACTTTTTGTTTTTTAATGAAGAGTCTGAATAAAGCCGTTAAACCCTGCATTCCAGCCAGGTTTTGGGGTTGGACCCTGTTCGAACGTTTATGGGGGACCCATGCCGCGTATGGCGTCCTGTGGGCAATGGGTGCGGGGTGTGCCGTCCAAGCCGGGGGCAGGGCAGGCGGCGGCGGCACAGAGGGGTTGGCAGCCCTCCCGAGTCTCACCGGCGCCCCCGCAGCCCCCCCCCCCCGCCACGACGGGGGACCTCACAGGCCATCTGAGGGGCGGATGACGCAGCCACAGCTCTGCGGCTGCAGTCGCTGGGACGCTGTTGCCATGAAGGTGCGATTGGGTCTGCACCACGACTCGAACGTTCTAGAGTCACCGGAGGACAGAGCAGCGGAGGGACCGCCCGGTGTGCCCATGCCCAAATTCAGTCGCAGTGTCCCCGAAGAGCGCGCGGAGCCCTGGGCGCAGGGAGCCGGCCTGGGGACGGCCCATCAGGGTGGGGCCGGGCGGAGCACAGGGTGCGGTGGGGGGTGGGGGGGCGTGTGTGCTGTGCCCGTCCTCCGCGGCCATTCTAACTCACAGGGGGGCTCGCCGTCCCCTCCCCACCCCCAAGCGCGGGACGCACTGCACGGTGGGAAAGGGGAGAAATGAGTACACGTGCGAGACAGCAGCTGCGGAGTCGCGTCTGCACACGACGCCAGTGCCACACAGGCGCGGCTGCTGCGTGGGCCCGGGCTGTTTTCTAAGAGGCGTCTGCAGGAGGGGAGGAGACCGCCTGACGGAGCGGGGGTCGGGGGGTGGGGGGAGTAAGGCGGGACCCTGTCCCTCTGCCGCAGCGAGTGCAGAGGCCGCCCGCGGGGAGGCGGTTCGAGTCCCGGCCGCGAGCAAGGCCGCCCCGGCCCCACGACGTGGCGGCTCCCGGCCTCACCATCCTGGCCCTGGACGACCCCTCGTCCTGGTCCTCTCAGCGGCCCCGTCGCTTCCACATCGAGGCCGATGGCAAAGGGCGGAGGAGGCAGCTCCAGGTTTATCTGGGCCCCCATTACTCACCTTCTGGGTGGTTGCAGGTAGGCTGCTTAAATCAGATCTCAGTTTTTAATGGACACCCTCACTGAGCCCTTCATATTTGGGGCCGCAAATTGATGTCAGAACCTCACTAGACCACAGGGAAATTTACTGCTGTATGTAAAACACTTCCCAAAAGCACAGAGAAGTTTTTCTGTAAAATTTCAACTCCTCCCCATACAAGGCACGTGTCATAAGAATGGTATATTTTCCTATTTAAAAATAATTGATTCCTAAAAATACATCAGCAATAATAAAACATTTTTAAAAGACAATTTAAACGGTATACTTGGCAGACTAGAGTGCCTTAAAAAAGCCTACTTTCTTTCTCCCTAAATGTTCAAATTATTAAAAGGAAAACTGTATTTTATCAACACTTTAACATATCATTAAAAATCTCTACTATTTGACAGATGAAGATAAAAACACCCCAAAACTATAGATGAATTATCAAGTCCCTGATGATTGCAAAACAATTACAGGATGCAGAGCAATCTAGTTAAATTTTATTCAAAAGCTTACTACACTTGTGTTTTCTTTTATTTTTCTATCAAGAAACCCATGAGGCTTAAGCACAATTCATTATGTATGAGACCCCGCTTGCGATGCTTGACTGTTGATTAATAGCAAAGTTTGCTGTATGTACATTTTCAACATTAGATGCATACAATATGCTAACTTATTCTTTCACTGAAACTAATTATTTACAAAAATGACTACTTGAGACTACAATTTATTAAATGCATGCATCCCGTCTCAATTCGGCCCCCAAAGACAGCCTGCAATGAAGATCTTTCACTTGATGTGACAACTTGCAGCAACGCAGTTATTAATATTGTAAATGTGGCAAATAAAGAGTTCAAATAGCCTCATGTCCACGCTGCTTCTGCTCTGCTGCTGCTGCTGTGAACGAAGGCGCTTTTTAACGTTCCGCACGCGTGAGGGTTACAGTCCTCTTTTCTGGCTTAATTTAGCTTCTTATAAATAAAATGCTTAAACATTAGGAATGAAACAGCTTAAAAAAATAAGTAACGTAAAACAGAAATAAAAAGTCCTAATCGCATTGCTCCTTAACTAGATTTATTACGGTTCTGTCAAGAAGTAGTTCATTTGTTGAAAAATATCTGTAGAAATAAAACTTTTAAGGACTCATTCCTTAAGTCTCATCAAATTACTGGTATTCCCACCACAAGGGTATTTTCCCCCAAAGGATCTCTGGCATTAGGCAGCTTGGTAGGAGATTCAGTAATTGTCTCCCCCACTCCCAGAAAAGTAGGGACAAGTTAGGGACGGGTCCCTGAACAAGGACTGCAGACAGCACTCAGTCAATGGGGATTTCCATCGGGGCATCTGGTCAAACACAAGTGTGTCCCTCCCTGCCCCCATGTCTCTCTCTGTCTCTCTCTCTGTCTCTCTGTCTGTCTCTCTCTCTCTCTCTCTCTCGCCGGTGAACCCAGTAACACCCGCGGCCCCAAGCGGCAGCCCCCGGCTCTGAGCGCCCTCCTCCATGTTGAAGGGCATCGCATGCTACCAGTGTCCCTGGGCCGCCGCTCGAGTTCTGCAGGAGCGCCTGTGGAGAAAGGGGGCGTGGGTTTCAAACAAGGGCCTGCGCTGGGACGTCGGGCTTTAGGGACAGGGAAGAGCTGAAACATCAGGGCGAGGGTCTCTGCCTTCTACAATAAACAAGCGGCAAGAGAAAAAGTAGCCCAAGAACGGGAAAGCCTCAGGATGCGCAGTCCAGACGGGCTCTGGCACCCGAATGAAGAGCCGCGCAACGTCACCGAGGTGGCCCCCAATGGGCCCCCCGCCGCGGGTCCCGCCTGCGCATGCGAGGTGCTCGGGGCCTGCTGAGCCAACGAGTAGAGCGATGCGGCGCGTGGAAGGGCCCACGGCGTGGGCCCTGGAAACACCTGCGCTTCTGACTCCGTTTTCCCAGTGAATCATTTGCTGAAACCCATTCCCTGGGGGAAGAAAACCCACAGAAACTTTCTAAGCAGCGGAAGCAACGCCCTCCCCTCCCAGGGCCTGCAGCAGACGGCCGAGCAGGCAGGTCGGTCGCAGCTGGGGGACGGGCGTCCCTTCCAGCCTTGCTGCCTGTGGCACGGCCCTGCAGCCCACACCGGGTGGGCGGTGTTTCAGGTGCGAAGACGTGAGCTCGTGGCCCTCCTTCCTGGCTGCCCCATTCCTACCTGACACCAAGGCCACCAACTGCACAGGCAACAAAAGAAAAAGGAAATGAAATAGCCAGTCCTCGGGCCCCGTTTCATTCCACGACTGCGGGTGAGCCTGTGGAACTGAGGCACCACACACGGAATCCACGAGGTCGCTTGTGCGGCCCCCCTCCTCTTCCTCCTCCGGACTTCCCGGCCTTCCAGGAGGCGCCCGCTGGGTCCTCAGTAGCGGAGGCGGGGAGGAGTCCCAGCGGGAGAAGCCCCTCAATCACCCCCGTGACACGCAGCGGGCACCGTGGACTCCCTGTAGGCACTGCTTTCGGGTGGGCACTGCGACCACCAGATGGAAGCCCCTCCGTGCCTGGCGGAGGTTCTGGGACGTGTGCTGAGCGAAGGGGTGGGGGGCAGGGCCCGCCTAGGCCAGGGACGCCCGCCTCTCCTCAGCCCCCGCTCACGGTCACCTCCCGTGACAAACGGGTCTCCTTCACCACCTTCGTTAAGGAACAGCACACCTCCTCCTCCGAGCCCACGCCGAGAGAAGCAGCGCTTGGGTGCGGGCAGAGCGAACCGTCCCCGCCCCAACAGCAGCGGCCGGCGCAGACCCTGCACAGCCTCCAGACGGCTCTGCCGCACGCAACCCAGGCCACGCACTGTCCGTCCCAGCGCGGGAACCCGTCTGAGCTTCGATGGGAAAACCGTAGCGTTTTTCCTCCGGCCGGCCCTGTCCTTCCGGGGGCGCGCGGCCCCGCTCCCTTGCGCACGGCGCTCATTAATAAGTAACGTCCGTCACGACATCGCCTGCCTTGTAAATTGGTTTGTACAGTTCTAAATAAATAATAGATACTCCCTATTAGCAAACACAGCGGCGTTTTTACAGAAAAGCACAGCTTCCAAGACAAGACAAGACGGCCGCTGCATCGGGTGGCCTTCTGCGGCTCAGCCCTGAGCAGCCCGTTCACGTCGCAGCTGGAACCCGTTCGCTGGCGAGCGCAGCCTGAAACCTCTGGATTTAATATCAGACAGTATCCTGACTATACATTAGTGGCCAAAAAACCTTAAGCAACTATTAAATGGACAGTTAATGTAACTGTATTTTAAAACACTGAGGTCATATTTAATTTTGAATTGAAACTCTTAAAATGTGCTTTCTGGCAAGGACATGGAGTCATAAAACAACGTTGACTACAGAACAAAACTGAAACGTTATTAAAATCAATCTTTTTTCCAGAGCACTAATATTTGCAAGTAGTGGATTACAAGAAGGAACATTTGTACTCCTTCAGCGAGTGCAGCCCGGGCAGTGCAGCCCGGGCAGTGCAGCCCGGGCGCTCCCACCTGAAGGGTGGCATCACCCCAAACCTCGACCCCGGCAGGAGGCCACGCCCACCCCACCCCGGCTCCCGCGCCGGGTGTCGGCCCAGCACCTCCTCTTCCACCCAGGGCGCACAGACCAGCAGCGCCCGAGGTCTCCCTCAAAGGTCCACGGCAGGGGGTCCCTGGCCTCACCGGGATATGGGGGGGGGGCGGGGGTGTGCCTCTAACAGGAAGGAGCAGGCGCAGGCCGGGTGGGGGAGAGGAGGACGCACGGGGCGGAAAACGTTTAGTAGCACAGCCAGCCAATTAAAATTTCCTTTAGGAAGCAGCAATTTCTACTCAAAGTGGGTTGGAAAGTCTAATTGTACACACCTTCGTCCTCCTCTTAAAAGATCGATACAGCCCCCAGGGAGACCGTCACACCGGCCGGACGTGAGCTCCCTGCCCGGACCAGGTTTCCAGGCTGGGGGCTGGGGGCTGGGGGCAGGGGGCAGGGGGCAGGGGGCAGGGGGCAGGGGGCAGGGGGCAGGGCCGGCACAGGGTCGCCCAGCAAACCCAAGGTGGAGCTTGCCTCCCGGCACCTGTGGGCCAGCCCTGGGCCGGAGGCAGGGCTTCCAAGAGCCCAAGCCTGGGCCATACCCCGCACCCCCGGCACCCCCACACTGCTGCACCGCGTGCTGGTGAAAGCCCCGAGCTCCGGGGGACAGAGGGGAGGAAGTCAGCGGCCCCACTGGGAACGTGTCTGCGGGAGCTTGGAGGTGGCCTGCCAGGCCGCCCTCTGTGCCCAGGCTGGGTCGCCCAGGCCCAGCGAGGCCCTCTGGACCGCAGCCCCCCCACCCGACAGGCCCACAGGGCCCGTGCGCTCTGCAGCCTCTCCCCGGGTCCCGACGTCGCCCCTGCCCAGCCTGGCCTTCGGGCCGCACCCTGCCCTCCCTTGGCCACGCCCGCAGAGGCTCCGGCCGAGCTGCTCAGTCCTGCTTTTGCTTCTCTTCAGCTTTGACCTGAGCCTTGGGCCTCATGTGGGATCCTTTGAAAACAAAAGGGTCCTCAGACGCTCAAGAAAATTTGAGTTTGAGACACAACTTAAAAAAGAAAGTCTTCTATTGGCTTGGCCAGAAGGTCCGCACAGTTTTCTCCGTACAAGGCACATACTCATTTTCGCCAGTAACTTCCTTATTACTAACTCTGGGGGCTGACCGTGCCGGGCGACCCCACGTGCCGGGCGCTTCCTAGGGGCTGACCGCCGTGTGCTCCGCGTCGTGAGGCACAGGGTGCCTGCCCGGGCTCTGGGTCGGGCGCCGGGGCCCCGTGTCCCCTTCTCGCCCCCTCCCCGACCACAGCCTTCCCGGCTCCTCCTCTTGCCTCCACGCACGCCGCCCCACCGGCCGAGCTGCAGGCTCGGACCCCAGGCGATGGGTGCGGCCTGCTGCCCGCTGGCGCCTGCCTCCAACAGCCGCCCGCGCTGCTCGGGGCCCGGGTGCCGGGCACCACGTCCAGCCCGCTGTGCAGGTCCGGGGCCGCGCTCCTCGCAGCCAGGACCCCATCCTGTTGCCCCGCTGCTGTTGTCATAGCGCCGACGCTCGCCCGCCCCCCCGCCCGCCCCCCGCCCCCCGTGGGAAGCGCTGTCTCCTTTCCCGGTTGCAGCCACGGCCGCAGCTCCCACCTGCCGCTGGACCACAGCCGAGCCCTGACTGGCCCCCGCACTCTGCTCCCACCCGGGGAGCCTGCCGAAACCATGCAGACCTTGTGGGGGTCCTGTGGGGGTCCTGCGGGGGTCCTGCCGCCGCCCCACTCAGGTGCACAGGTCCGCTCCCAGCACTGCACCCAGCCCCGGCCCCGGCCCCGCACTCTGGCCCTGACTGAGGCTGCCGCTGGAGGGGCCTGAGTGCCAGCCGCCCTGGCCACGGCCCGCCCCACCCCCTCCCTGTTCCCCCCGCAGGGCCTGTGCCTGGACTCCCCCCACCACCTCCAGCCTCTCTGCCTCCGGGGACCAGCCCGACCGGCCGACGCCGCCGTCGGTCCCTGCGGCCGATGCCCCCGCAGTGCCTTGGTGAAGAGCTCACGGCGACGGGTGGGCTGGGAACAAGCCCTGAAAACACCCACACGAGGCGGGAGTGGGGCAAGGGCTGCTGCTGACAGCAGGTAAGCACGACGGAGGACGGCCTTTCAGAGTGAGCGTCCCGTGTGCTCTGCGGCCTTGCCCCCGGCCAGGCGGTCAGCGCTCCCCGTCAGCTCCTCCTCGCCTTTCCTAAACCGCACGGCAAACTGACTTCTCCGCTCACCTGGGGGAGACACGCGCGGACACGTGCCACCAACCGCCGACGTCTCCGACGGCTCCTGCTGCACGTCTGTCTTGATCGAGCTAGAAACATCCCAGAAATCGTTTCCTGACCCAGACCCGAGGCAGAGAAGGGGAAAGCCCTGCGGTGCTGCCCCGAGTCCGAGGCTCGCCGGGCTTTCACAGGCTCTCCCCGCTCTCCTAGAGGCGCCACTTCAGGGTTCCCACCCGCAGAACGGCTGGGGCCAGCAAGTTAAACGGAATATCATGCGGTTTCAGAGCCGCCAGGGCCCACCGTCGGCTGCCTCCCCCAGGGCATCGCCGGCCCGGCACAGACGCCGCCGGGAGGCCGGGGGTGACGTCACACCGCACAAGGCAACGGAGAGCCAGCCTGTCCGCTCAGATCCGCTGCGCCAAGAGGTCAGCCAACAGCCTCCCCGGCCCTCGCCGTGGAGGCGGCCCCCGACCTGGAGCGCAGCGTCTCCTACGGGCTCGGGGGGGTCCCCAGCGGAACAGGCTGAAAGGGCGGAGAAGAGGGGCGCAGGCCGGGCGGCGGCGGGCCCTCCGGCACGCGACTTTCTTCTGCCCACGTTTTAAGAATGGGAGGAAAGCCAGGATCGAAACGTGCGCCCTGCTTCCGCACCGCTGTCCTCTGCGGGTCCCCACATCCGCCTCCCTTGGAGCTTATTAAAGGCCCTCGCCTTCCCGCTAATGTCAGTCACGTGTGGGGCTCCCGTGTTCGGGAGAACTGCCCTGCTTGCCACTTTTATTAAATATTTTATAGGGAAACAGTGAAATAGAACAGAAATACTGGAAGTGACTCTGTTGAACATTTTAAGAAACAAAGAATAGAAAAACGTTTTCCCCTGAAAAATCAAAAACCATGCAAGGCCTGGCGAGTGCATCCCCGAATTTCAAGGGGAGGCGGGGTGTTCCCAGGGCCTGGCCCACGAGGCGGCCTGCTTTCCTCCAAGGACAGACGTGCGCCGCGGCTGCGGGGGGCGGTGGCCACACTCCTGCGTAAGTGCCTGGTGTGCGCCTCCTGCTCCTCACGTCCGTCCCAGTGGCTAAGGGGACAGAGGACGAACACGCTGCTGGCCCCCTGAGCTGCCCCTCACCATCCGCCCCTCAGGCAGCTGCCGGGCCGCCGGCGCTTCTGTTCTCCAGGTCAGGCTATGAGAAAGCCCCCGGCTCGGCCCGGGGCCCCCGCGCAGAAGGTGCCGGTGTCGGCACGGACGCCGGAGGGCGAGCCCTTCCTCACCCCCCCCTCTCAGGTTCACTGCCATACCCTTCAGACTGCCTTGGTTTCCTGAGCTGTCACGCGTGGTCTCCCCCATCACTGGGCGCAGAGAGGACGCCGCTCAGGACAGCCGGCCCCTCCCGAATCACACAGATGAGGCTCGCCGTCGCCTCTCTCCTGCGCAGTCAGAGGGCTGGGGCCCCAAGGTCCGTCCTGCCCACGCGCTGGACCCTGCACGGGGGTTAGGGAGGAGCCCTGTGGCTGCTCGGGCTCCGCTTGTGCCCAGCAGGACAGAGGGCTTTTACTTCGAGAAGAACGTGCTGTGCTCGCTTAGCCACTGGCCACCCGTGCCCCAACGTCTGCTGCTAGTGCTTCAGACGCGGAGTCGGAAAAGCCGCTCGTTTTCTCAGAACAGACCTCAGTGATACGCTTCCAAAGCCGGAGGACTCCCTTCTCTGCGACTGACACTAAAAAGTGCACAGACACGGTGGCGAGAGTGGTTCTGCGCACCTGCCCCGCGCGCTGGCTCAGGCCGAGGAAGGGCAAGGGAGGAAAAGCTGCGTCGGCTGGCCCTCCGCGCCAGGGGCTGATTAAATACTGCGGGGCACAAATAAGAGCAGAGCGGAAACGCGGGAACCGTGCGTAGGCGACCCGTTCTCTGCAGCCCTGGGCCCAGCAAGCGCGTGCACGCAGGCCACGCATCGCAGCGTGGCGGGTGCGGCGCGTGGGGGCGCCCCTGCTCGTCCCCAAGGCTAAACGGAGATGCCAAGGGCTCCTTTGTTAGACTCCGTGGACCGAGCAGGTATGGCCTGAAATTCGCTGCTGGGAAAACGCGTAGTGTTAACCCCTCAAGCGCTGCACAAGCTACCGAACGGATCCCTGTTTTGTTCCGTTTTGTCGTGGGAAGCCCAGCGGCTGGAACAGCAAACAAGGAACGGGGCCCCGGGAGGTGGGCCGGGAGGTGGGCCGGGAGGGGATAGGGGAGAGGGGCTGGACAGCCGTGGGGACCAGTCTCATCTGAACCCCGAGAGCTTGGGGCATGGGGGAAGGTGTCCAGCGGGGCGCACTTGGGCAGGGAAGGCCCCCGACAGCCCTGGCGGCTGCTGGGACCCGGCGCGGTGCCCGCGGCCGGTCAGGAAGCGTCCCAGGCGCCAGCAAGGCCCTGCGTTTGCTCTCCAGCCACTGACTCAACAGTCTCTCACGCCAACACGTGTTCCACTGCACACCTCTTGCTAAGACATCCTGGGGGACCGCAAGCTGGACCCGCGCGGTGCACCCGAAAACCCAGCCGGTGGGACGGGCGCGCCTCTGCCTTTCCATCTGTCCCCTGCGTCCGGTCGAGCTGACCAACACCGGCTGACCCGCCCACAGGACAGCCCAGAAGCCTGGCAGTTCACCAGGACCGGCACTCCAGAGCGTCCCCACGGGTGACGTCACCCTGGCTCGGGGGCCACGGAGCGCTGGCTTCACGCCCCAGGCGCAGCTCCTTGGGAGGCGCCAGGCACCCCAGCACCTGGGAGGACCCACCGCGGACGGTGACCGGACCACCCCCACGAGAAACCTACGCGCCCCCGTCCCTGCCCCCGCACGGACAGCACAGGGCCTCCTGGCTGACCTGAGACCCCTTTGCTGTGGCCAAGCCCTGTCCCCTGACGAAGGCTTGAAGGCCGAGCAGTGCCGAGAGGGGGGGCCTGCAGGTCTCCCGGGCGCCTCCACAGCACGGGGTCGGGGCAGGGGCCTCCTCCCGCCCTCAGGGCTCCGCCTGATTTCCGGCGTTTCCGGGCCTGGGGCCAACAGACAGCACACGGGCACCATCGCCTGCTTTGATCCATCGGTTTCCTTAGATGCTCTGAGCACGAAGTGAGACTGACGACACACGGGTGTCCTGTGAGGGCCGTCCGAACGAGGTGAGGGCCAGATCCACAGGCAGAGAGCGCCGAGCCCTCCCGTGCAGGCTCCAGCGAGGGTCCCCCGGCCGGAGACGCCCCGAACCTCCGTCCCCTCCCCGCAGCCGGTGCGAACCCAGGGCCTTGGGCAGCTCCCAACACGCCCCGCCCCCCCCAAGCGTGAGTGACGCGACGCGACCCCCGCCCCACAATGAACACCCCGTCCGGGGGCGCAGCACAAGCACCCTCTTCTCTTCCCCTCCAGGTGCAGCGGCTCAGGCTGCTGTCACTAACACCAAGGGGTTTATTAAAAGGCAGAAATTAATTGTATGTGGACTGAATTAATGAGATGGAAAACCAGGCGCATCTCAGCCGATGCAGAGGGGGCGGGCCCTGCAGAGGCCTCTGGTGGAGGGGCCTGGCATCCGGGTGCGGCGCGGAGCAGCCGCCGCCAGCCAGCGCCCTCGTGCCATCGCGGGGGCTGGAGGGGCCGTTAAAAAAACACACTGCGAAATGTAAACATCTCGCAACTGTTTTGAGCACAGAGTTGACCCCCGACGCCTGTTCCGCAGACCGCCACCTCCCGATTTATAAATAAATGATTAGATGTAACGCCTCCGGAGGATTTCCCTTTTCCACAGCAATTACAGCCGCAGATCATTACCGTCCAGCGGCTTCCGCGGGAGCTCCGTGATTGGCAGGGCTCGCTCGGCGCCGTCTGGGCGCTGAAGGCCCACGGCAGGACGAACAATGCCGGCGTGGGCTGGGGACGCGCCACCGGCCACGCCGAGCCGCGCTGGGCGAACACGTCCGTGCATTACAGTGTGTGGCTGCCACTCACACACCCCGCTAAACGGGGTGGTCGGTGCCGGCAGGTCCCGCGTCCCGCCTGCCTGGCGCCGCCCCCCGGGAAGCCTCACTCTCGCTCTTCGGGAGCCCTTCCCAAGCCCCCGAAACACGTGGTAACGGGGCCCATCAGAGAGGCGGCGGGAACGGCAGCTGGCGCTCCTCCCGCCGGTGTCGCCTCCGCCCGACACGGGGTGGGCGGCGGCTGCCCGTGGGCGTGGGGGCGAGTCTCCAAGCCCCCAGGCCCGGGCCCCGCCACGCCCACCGGGGGTGACGCTGAGCCCTGGGGCCGCCCTCACCTTCGGAACCACGCTCTACTTTAAAACTTGTATGTAGTAGGAGCAGGTTTTTAAAGCTTTTTGCTTCCCAATACTTTGATTCACAAGAAGTTGCAAACACAGTAGACCAGGTTCTCACACACCCGCTGCTCAGCTTCCCCCTAGAACGGCTTTAAGAAATCCGAGGATGTGACCAAAACCAGGAAGGGGACGTTGGTACAACACCAGGAACTAAACCACAGATTTTATTTGGCTGTCACCAGGTTTCACGTGATTTTTTAAAGTTCTACTTACGTTTTTATGACGCTTTTAAATGGCTTCTATGTACTTCTCTTTCAACGCCATCTTATTACACGTTCAGACCGACAACCCCAAGTGGCACACGCACTGTCTCCCCCGACGCCCGCCCGGGGCCCACCCCAGCCCCCCTGCGGGCCCCCGGCACCGCGGGCCCGCTCACCATCACGCCTCCTGGCGCTGCCTTCGCTCAGCGGAAGGCGCCCGAGACACGTCCCAGCTGCAGGAGAGCCTGCGTCTCGCGGCTTTGTCCTGGGAAGTGCCCGCTGTGTGGGTGGGGCCCGCCTGGTGGCTGATCTACTGTTGGCGACACCCGTGCGCTGCTCCCAGCCTGGGGCTGCTGTCCCCGTGGCTGCTGTGACCATGGGGTGCGGCGCACGTGGTCGCGCGTCGTCCCGTCCCCCCGGCAGTGCGGGGAGACGGTGAGCGTCGCCGTGACTCTGCACGTCCCCTGCTGGGCACGAGCGCCTTTTCCCGTGCTCTTGCCAAACGCGTCTGCTCTCCAGGGAGGCGCCTGTGCCGGGCTTTGCCCACTGCCTCGCCAGACACCCCTCAACACGGAGTCCACAGGGCTCATGTGCGGCCGGATACGAGCCTCCGCCCTGGCGTGGGGCATGCTCGTCTCTACCTCGGGTCCCACACGGCCTGCGCGGAGCCGGGGGCCGGGGGGACTGTTAGGGAGCAGCTCACGTCGCTGTCCTTCTGGGGGAGCAGAGCCCCCGCAGGAGGCCGGTCTGGGAGGCGGGGACGCAGCGGCTTTCAGCGCACACCAGGCACAACTTCCCGTAGCTCAGACACACCGCCCGTGTCACAGTGGCACTTAAAATACAGCTCACGCTGCCAGCTCAGGTAAGCGTGGCCAAAGCCACGCCGCGCAGCGTGCCAAGTCGACCTCTGGACACCTCCAGAGTGGGCGGGCGGGCGCCGTGCCCGCGGCTGACCCAGCCTGACCTAACGCGGCCTGCCTTCAGGGCGCCTGGGGCGGGAGCAGGGACACAGACGGAGCCCTCGCGCCAGGGCCTGACACGCGACGCACGGGGGGGCCCGTGGGCACCCAGGGACCGAGCAGGAGCAGCAGCAGCAGCAGCAGCATCACCGGCGTCACGTGGTGACGACGACTAAATTGATCGCTGCTCCTCTCACCGCTTGTCGTCCTCACCTGTGAGCCGCGGAGGACACGCGTCCCGGCCGCGGCCGCGGGCCTGCGCCCCCCACAGGGCCCTGCAGAGGGCGGTCTCGGGGCCGCCAGCCCTGGGGAGCGAGGCCAGCAGAGGCTCCGAGCCGTGAGCTCTACGGCATGGCCCTCCCAAGTGCACGAGAGGCAAGGGGCGGCCACCTGTTGGTGTCAGAGCAGGGCCCAGGGACAGGCCTTGTGCTGAGGCTGCCTGTCCCGTGAGGTTCCAGGGAGGGGGCTCGGGGCTCACGGGCGGGTCAGCCGAACAGCCAGGGTGCTGGGGTCACGTTACGTGTGACCCTCTGCTCGGGTCCGGGCCTGACTTGGGGGCGGGGCGGGGCACGCCCGCGGCCCTCCTCTCCCCTGCGGCAACCGTGGAGCCAGCACGGGCCGGGGCAGCGGCCGATCTGAGGGACCCTTGGAAACCAGGAGCGCTCACGACATGTCCCACGGCGAACTCAGGCCGGTCCAGAAAAGATACTCCATATCGCACAGCCAAAAGCAATGAGAAATTATAGGCACTACCCACGCAAGTATCACAAGGACGGAGCATCGCGCAAACACCGCCCAGCTGAGACAAGAGAAGTGTGCACTGAAACTGTTCGAAAAAGAACACACGCGTTTCATGGAAATCGACTCAAAGGCCTGTCACTTCCCTCGGACCTCAGGGACGCCCTCCCCTCATGCCCAAGGCAGCGGAGCCTGCGAGCCCGTCCCCAGACGGTCATCGCCGGCCCGCTGACAGCTGGGCGCCCCGCTGACCGTGGATGACATGGTCACAGGCATCCAGGAGGCTTCGAAGGGAGGGAGGGAGTATAAAAGGAGGACTTCGAAGGCTCCGGTTCACACTGCTTTTACCCCCCTGCCCCAAAAAAAATAACGCTCTGGGTGCCCAGCACGTGCTGAATGACACCGTGCTTACAAAGGTCAGCACGTGAGCTCACTTTATCTGCGAAACAGTAACGTCACGCACACACCTGTTTGCACCGTTACCAAGAAATTCCCAGAGTGACACAGAATTTCATTTCCTCGTGTACTGCTCAACAGGCACTCCGAATGGTTTCTTTTAAATAAAAGAACCCATTTATCAATTTAAGAGGGATTATAACTATCAAACGGTTATTTTCTGTGGAACAGGCTGCCCTCCCAGCTGCAGTGAACAGGAAGCACAGAGCCTCAGGGCTCGAACCCCCGTGAACTACGTCCTGGTGACCCGGCCATGCTCACGCCGGGCCCCGGGGCGCACGCCGGACAGACGCCGTCCTCGCGGGCAGGGCTCACACCGCACGTGCGGCGGGCACACCGCGCTCTGTCCAGGCCGTCCTCTGCGCTGGGGGCCCTCCCGTCCAGTGGGCCCGGTCCCAGGGCGGCCTCCGGGTCATCTTGAGGACGTGCACCCCAACACAGAGGAGGGCCCAGCGTTGCTGATGCAGCCGGCCTGTGTCTCTGGCGGGAGCACGGACCACGGTGGCTTCTGCCCAAACAGGAGTGGTAGCTGCCCCCGGAAAGAGGACAATGGTGCGGGTGGTGGAGCGGGGGAGGCTGCCCGAGGGAGGATGGCTCGCCCCGTGCCTTCGGGCGAGTGGGGGGTGACAGCGGGGGCGGGGGACGCGGATCCGGGCCCCAGCTCGCTGCCACGGCCTGCCTGGCGCTGGTCGGCGCTCACCCGGAGGACAGAGGCTTGGTGTTTTTGGTTTTACTTTTGTTTTCTGTTTCCAATTTCCCAATTTCTGCTCTTTATTATGGCCTTTCTTCTTCTTGGCTAGGGTTTAAGTTTTCCTTTGTCGTTCCTCCTGGGGAGAGCTAGATCAAGGCAAACTGCAGCCGCGGCGAGTGCATTTTCAAAGGGGCTGAGGAGACGCTAATCCGGGACGAGCTGAAGTGGAATCTGCCACAATGGGTTACAGGTGAGGGCGGTCAGGCTGTGCGGAAGAGAAAAAGGCTCCGTTGGACGAACTGACAAAGCCTTCAGAACAGAAGGCAGCTAGAGCCTCTCAGTTTCACTGCACTACCTGTCCGTGAGCAGGAACTTGGCAGAAAAACATTTGAATCTTCTATCACATTACTGAAAAAGTACAACCGTCCGCTCCGCTGGGTGTGCCCGCCAGCCGCTCTGCGGGGCTTGGTCAGAGGTGAAAGCCGGGCGTCCTGAGCGAACCCGCTCCCTCCATGCACCTCCCCGCTCCGCCGGCAAAGGTTACAAGGTTACCGTGGTTTTTGTAGTTCAGAGTCCTTAACGGAAAATTTTCTCAATCAGAACTGCCGTCAGCCACTGTCATCAAACACGACATACCTTTGAGAAGCGGCTTTTGCGACACACTTGATAATGTTTCTTACCAAATTCAGCCGCAAATTGCAAGGCAAGCGGCCCGTTCATGTTTACGTTGCAGTAAAGAGACTTGGACAACGGAGCACCTCTGAACCACGCGGAACGTCAGGCAGCTCAAAATGTCCTGAGGCCCCAGCGTCCTGACCTGCCCCTCCCCCCCAGGGGGGCGCTTCCCGAGCACAGGTACCGTCTGGCAGCTTCTGTGGGCGCCCACACCAGCACAGGGCAAATCTGCACATTTCAAAATGAGCTCTCACTGAACCTTCAGTCGGAAGTGATTACTTGGCAGTGTAAGGACTTCTAAACGCAGAACCTGCTAACTGCCTTCCAAGTGACGGAAACACTCAACTCCCGTGTCGGGGGATGGATGTCAGAGACGAAATCGACAGAGGAAAATGGAGAAAGCAAATTAAATCAGAGGCAGAACCTTCAGCAAGATGAATAAAACTGATAAACATCCAGCTCCTCTGATGGGACATAAAGAACTGAATGTTTTCTCCTGAAAACTGGGAGGCGGTCTGCCCGGCCCCCGTGAGTGCCACGCCCAGAGCCGAGAGGCCCGAGGGTAATGGGCACCAACAGTCCAGAGGGGCCACGCCCCGGTCCTGATCTCCAGACACGACTGTCTACTGCAAAAAAGGAGAGAAAACTGATGTGACCACCACTAAGAGAATTCAGCACAATGGCCGGGAGTCAACAGCCCTTCCATGTGCCAAGAACCACCAATGGTCACTTCAACTTTAAAACCACCGCCATTTAAAATGCATTAAGTACACTTAGAAAATGTAAGAGTTCAATGAATAAAAGTATAAAACATTATAGAAGGGCACAAAAAGCCAACGCTAAATAAGTGAAATGTAGACTGTTCCTGGAGGAAAAAATCCGATACAAAATTTTCAAACTTAACGTAAAATTCGCGGTAACCCCGGTTAGTCTGCGGTCGACGCATCCCGAGTCACACACAACCGGAAGCTGACGTGTGGGCTCTCGAAGTCATAGAAAGGAACGGCTACGTGGGCAAGAATAGCTTAGGTTTTCCTCATTCTTTTAAAATTTTCTGCCAACTTCTCGCGGACGTCAGCGCTGCGGGACCAATGGAGCTGGTCACTCACGACTCGTCCCCTCGACTCGTTCGGGGCTGACTGGGCAGCTTCCCGGCCCAGGGCTGGTAGTGGGGCGTCTGCGGCCATGCGGGTGCTGGAAGCTTTCGGTGGTGAGCGACGAGCGGAAAACGGCGTGGGGACAGCGAGGGCTCACTGTGGCCGGGGCGTCACCACGGCGGGCCCGCCTGGCAGACGGGGACCGAAGGTGTGCGCGCCGCAGAAGCGACCAGTCCGCGCTGGCAGCCCCGCTTCCAGCCCCTCCGCCCGCCCCCCCCCGCCCCCGGGTTCTCGGGTTCCAGGGACTGGCGCCTGGGATCCAGGGTGACCAGCCTGTCCCGGTTTACCTGGGACTTCCCAGCTGCAGAACTGGGGCCCTGCGTCCGGGGCGCCCTGTTTTAACTCCCGTTTTCATCACCTCATCTTTCTGTGGTTCGCCGGATGCCCACCTGTCACGTCCGTGACGGCCACGACCTTGCTCTGCTGCCTGCCCCGCAGTGACGTCGGCCCCATCCTGCCTCCCCTCGCACACTCTCCTCCCCTCGCCACTCCAACCAAGTGTTTAAAATGATGCGGGAAAGCAGGTGTGCCGCCTGCGGAGCTGCCTCTCCGGGGCGCAGACCTGGCCCGGGAGTGAACAGGGGCGGCGCGGAGCCCCCCGACCCACACTGCTGGCCCGGGCACGCGGGCGGCTCCGTCGGGCGGCAGGTGACAGAGAGCGTGGGCGCGGCGCGGGAAAGCCAACCGCACAAAAGCGGTTTAGAGACGCGGCAAAAATATTAAAACAAAGCCATAAAGCTGCCGTAAGAAAGCTGATGTTCTGTGCAGCCTTGCAGTAGTAATGATATTTCAAAGCAAGACTCAAACTCGGAAGCTCCAGTAAAAGGATGGTCAGACGAGACTCCATAAAAATTTAAAACTTCAGCAGGCCAGCAGCACCTTCAGAGGCTGGAATAAAATATTTATAACTTGGACAAATGACTAAGCGCCATACTTTAGAAAAAGTCACTGAAGTTAAAAATAGAAAGAGACAAACAACAGGGGAAGTGATTAACCACATCACTGAAGAGAACAATACAACTGGCTAATAAATATTTTTTTAAAAACGTAGGACCTCAACAATTACCAAAGAACTGTTAATTTTTGGAAAAAATAAAAGGCCATTTTAAAAACGTCACGTTTGTGAGGGTACAGAGAAATCAACATCCTACCTCAATGCCCAGGGCTATGAGTGGGCACAGCCCGTTCGCCGGGCGCCTACGCTGCGTCCGCCAGAGCTTCGAGCGCGTGCGTCCTCGGACCCAGCACTCCCCCACCTGGACGCCTCCTCCGTGGAAACACTCGCATGTGGCTTGGAAATACATGCGTGTACACGCACACTCATCATAACTGTCTGTGAGAGCTCAATGGTTGGGTAGCAACTAAATTTCCAAAGTAAGTGGGAGGGTTAACAAAATAGAATCAATAATGTATAACAATGCGCCACTATGGAAAATCGATGCTCTATTATGAAGGTAAAGACCTATTCAAAGAAAGAATATACTGCCTACCTTTTGGCCAAGGTCTGTAAGACTAGGGATGCATACTTACAAAAATAGAAACAAAGTGTTATTCAAGAGGATCAAGAGCGATTGCCTCTGGAAAGAGGTTTTTATACTTCCACATTTGAAATTTTAAAAGTGATCTTGTGCTGCTTTAAAAATCTTCAAGTCAAAGAAAGAAAAAGCACCTTAAGAGGAAGGTGACACGTGAGCACCCCCTGAAGCAGACGGGAGCCCTGCGGGGACGGAGAGGTCTTCCCGAGCCGCCTGTGCCCCGGGGGGGACCAGCCACGGCCTCGGCCTAAGCATCCCCCCCTGCTGGACTGAGGCGGTGGGGAGCAGGAGCGACGGGAGTCCCCCTGGGCTCCTCCCCCTGCAAAGGGCAGGGCGTGGTGGTTTCTGAAATCGCCCCCCGCAGCCATGTGGGGGGGGCTGCCCTTGCCCTAGGCGTTTGCTGTCCATCAGCAACTCCCCCCCGACCCCGCGCCACCCCCCACCCCCCAAATCAACCTTCGTTGCAAGGGCTCCAGCCGGGGTTGCTGCTCCTCCAGGGCCCTCACTGCTCCGCCCGAACGCCACATGGTGCCACCCGGAAAGGCAAGCAAGTGGTCCCCACTGAGAAAAGCCCCCCAGAGCACGTGTCTCGGGAAGCTCTAAATGGATTCACAAACGGCGCTTCAACGTGAGGCCCTGCCCGCGAGGCTGACACTCCAGCACCAGGCAAGAGGGACAGAAGAGAAAGGAGGGACTTATGAGCTCCGCCCCGGAGAGAGACAGGCCCTCGGACTTGGCCGTCAGAGCTCCAGGAGTCCCATGAGATGACAGTCACCGTCCTAGAGGAAGAAAGGCTCCCAGACATCCTCCACTCTACTGACCTTGCGGGGACACTGACCTCACGGCTGGGCGGGGCTGGGACACCCCGGGCCTCGCCCCCCACCCTCGGCACCACCCGCGGGGGACCTGTGTGCCCCCGCCTTCTAGTTCCCCGATGCAGAAAGCCCCCTGCCAGTGAGACTCTGGTTCAAGTCCAGACATTTCATTCTTACTTCTGAGTTGACATGTCAGCCTACTAACATGAGCATATTTTCCTGCCGCTTAACGTTTAAAAACAGCCTTCCCAGCAGTGACTCACGGGCCACCTTAGGGGCGAGCTTGCTCTTCAAAGCCCCATGTGCTCACTCATCGTTGAATGAATAAAGCTGGTCGCCTCAGAGCTAGTGTGTGGGGGACTTCCAGTCCCTTTGTCTCAGACAAGGGGCATCCTTCACGCCCTCGGGGGGGCCTCGGTCGGAGCCCAATGCCACCGACTGGGGGCCAGAGCCGTTCTGCGTGCGTGCGAAGCATCTGAACAACAAAGCAGGTCTGCCTTGGCTGCTCCTGGAGTCTCCAACACGAGAGTGTGACCCCACGAGGCCAAGGGCCGCGGCGGCCACAGCCACACGACCCAGAACGAGGGCACCGACATCCAGGGCCGCCCGCGCTGGCGAGGCCCTTGCTGACGCGAACAGGAAGGGCGCGGGCCGTCCAGCTGGGGTTTGGATCCTGGGGGCGACGACCCTCCTGCGCCAGGTCCCATCCGCGTGAGCGTGCGGGTGAGCCCCCGGCCGTGCCAGCCCGCCCCGGGGTCCCGGGCACCGGGTGTTGGGGTGCTGCTCTCACGGGGCAGACGGAGGGCCTGGCTGTGCTCGCTGCAGGGTGCCAGGACACGTGGGTGCTGTCCCTCCCACCCCTGGTCCCTGGGACACGCCTGCACAGCCACCACCTGCCCGGGGACAGGCAGGAGCCCAGCCTCCGTTTCGGCTCCTGAACTGGGATTCACAGACAGGAGGAAGGGCCGCCCACAAACAGGTCTTTAAGAGAAAAGCAGCGAAAACTACCACAGAAGAGCACAGCAGGACCAGGGAGGCCACTGCGCGTGGGGAAAGGGCCCCGGAGAGCCGTCAGCCTCCAGGGGACGGGGACGGGGACTCACCGCTCCCCACACCCACCACGGTGACGCACGTTTACAGGGACAACCTGCGCCCACCACGCCAGGGCAGAGGTGCCGGCTGGGGAAAGGCTGCCCGGCCCTGCCCCCGAGGTGGGGGCTCCTCAGTCAGAGGCCAGGCCTCTGCGGGGTCCTCCCTCCCTCCGTCGCCGCCTGCACAGGGCCCTCTTCCGCGTCCCGTGCCCTGGGCTGTCCCTATACTCTTCAGCCCTGGCCTCTGCCACTCACCCCAAAGCCTGTGGACTGAGATGCCGAGAACCACCTTTCTGGAAGACGGTGGCGAGTCGCCCTGCTGGCCCGTCCCCCGGCCCCCAGGCGTCTCCCGGGTCACTCGTTCCTCACAGGCCCTTCCCACCGTGTTAGGCAGGTTTACAAGCTGCCCCGACCGTCTGGGCAGATCCACAGCTGATCCAAGTCAGGGCCCGTTATCGGGGAGATCAGACAAGGTCCCCGCTGCCGGGGACGGGGACAGGAGGGCCTTCTGGCCTGCCTGCAGGCTGCCGCCACGGCGCCTCTGTGCGGGGAGCCACCAGAAGCCCGCGGAAGCGCCCAGCCTTTTCCCTAACAGCCGAGGTGCTCCACCCCCACGGCCAGCGTTCAGGTGCGTGGAAAACCAGGTTGGCTGCTCTGAGCGAGTCCAGTGTCTTCCAGGAGGCTCAGCAGGCCCATCGGAGGTGGCTCGAAAGTGCAACGGCGGACTTTGCGAAGGGTCAGGGCCTTACAGTGGCTAATTCTGAAGGCCTGCATGATTTTTTAAAAAAAAAACTTTTTAATTCAGGATATTTTAAAATTAACTTCAAAGAGCAGACGTTAGGGTAGGGTGAACACTATTTGTTAATAACCGGAGACTCTTAAGAGGGTAGATTCTCAACACCGGAAAGCACTCAGGTTACGGCACCGAAAGGAACTATGTCAGCGAATGTTTTACGCCCCCTCTCAGCCACTTCCTAACCGAATGAGCTGGGAACGCTCAGTGCGACCTGACGCTGCTCCGCTGTCGCTCCAGAGGGTCCCTCCTGGGATGGCAGCTCCCCGTGCGATGGCCTGAGTGAGCGTGTCCCCAGAGTTCATCTGCTGAAGTCCCAGCCCCCCAGTGACGGTACCAGGGGGGTGTCTTTGGCAGGGGACGAGGTTGTGAGGGTGGACCCTTGCGAACAGGATCGGTGCCCTTAGCAAAGACCCCAGGAACCCAACCCTGCTGTTCCGCGAAGACTCTGCAAGGACACAGGACGCCGCGAGAAGACGGAGTCCAGGAGCCAGGCTCTCCTCAGGCAGCGGGTCAGCCAGCTCTGTGACCCTGGACTCCGGCCTCCGGAACCCCGAGAGGCTGTAAGCGTCTGTGCTTTTGCTTCCGCAGCCAGAGCGGACTGAGATGCAGGCCAGGGAGGGGTCCCCCGCATCCCCGCACCCGGTGCGGGGCAGGGCTTGACACCAGCAAGGCGGGCAGCCCTCCGCCCAGCCCAGAGCTCTGGGCTCTCGTCGGGGGAATGTGGTGCCCGGGTCATGGCCCGTCCGGGGGGCCTCACGCTCCCATGCCGCGGGTGAGCCCACAGCAGCGGCAGGAGGCGCTGCCCTTGCCTGAGCTCCCCCAGAGACCCACAGGAGACAAGGCAGGCTCCTCTGCTTGAGAACCCCCGCCCGGCACAGCAGGAAGCTAGCGGAGGGGCGGGGCGGGGCGGGGCGGGGGCGGGGGCGGGGGCAAGCCTGGGTGTGCCTGTGGCGGGGGCGCGGGCCCCACCAGCACCTGGCGGCTCCGGGGCCCCCTCACCTCAAGCCTGCTGTGCAGGTGCAAGCGCCGTCTCCCCGCACACGGAGGCTCCTGCTCCCCGTCTCACGGTCTCCTCTCCTCCCCCGCCCGGCAGGGGGCCGCGCCACCCAGGGGCCCCGCGCACAGCTGACAGCGTGCCGGGCTGCCAGAGGCCCTCCTCCCCACTGTCCTGGAGCTCCCGCGCCATCGCTCCCCAGCCATGGGGGCCCGAGAAGGGACGCAGAGCCAC